>NC_068281.1:10444283-10744283 GCF_025860055.1 Xyrauchen texanus | reverse complement strand
AGTCGCATGGACTACTTTTATGATACTTTCGGGTGCTATTTTAAGCTTTAAAATGTCACTATGAACTGCCATTGTTTTGAAAAGGACCGGATATTCATAACATTTACTCCTTTTCAGTTCTTCATAAGAAAGTCACACAGGTTTGAAATGACATGAGGGTGAGAAAGTAATGAAAGAATTTTACCTTCCATAAATATCCCAAACGGATGTGTGTACATCTGTGAATGTGGTCTACTCACAGGCTATGACTCTGCTTGTGCGATTTTTCTTGGTGTTGCCGTCTCTCTGGCCGATGGAGGTGGAATTGGGCTCAGCCTGGTACGCACAGAGAGCCTCCCACTCTGACTCCAAACGATTCTTATTTTTTAGATGGTCCTCCATATATGCCTACATGTGTAAACAGAGAAACATTTATGTGATTGTGTGACTTGTACTGCTCCTATTTACACATCATGCCATAATTGCTGTTAAACTGTTCCGAACAAAACTGTTAATATCGTAACAAAGTTTTACAATATTTTTTTATTTCCTTACACAGTGAATATGTATGTGCCTATTAACTTTAATAAAATGTCAATGTATGGTCACCAAGTGCTTACCAATAGAAGAATACTCAGACCACCTTCACAAAGACTTTATATTGTTAAATTCCATTTTACTAAAACATGTTACTGCATATTCTGATTTCTACAGGAGAGAGGGAATTTTGAATTATTAAAAACCCCAAAACAAGTCAATTCTATGGGGTCTATTTTCATGAGCGTGTGCACTACGTGAAAGAGCTAAATTCTAAGCACAATTTTCGTGCCAGAGCAAAGTGCAAGTGAGAGTGGGTGGGAGTGTCTGTGTTATCTGTGGGTGTATGCACGCAAAGTGTGGATTTATTGTATGGTAATGAAGTGCCGCAAAACTCAATTTGCTATTTTCCTGAGAAATAGATCATTGCGCTAAGAGCTCTTTAAGGAGCACGTCTGTTTTCTAAACTCCACCAGCAGGTGGCAATAAAGTTAATGTACAAATAATGAAAATATAGTGGAACATCAATTTATGTCCTTGACAATCGCCATTTTATGAAACAAAAATTTTAGATTTCTGTTAAACAATTTATAGGTCATAGTTTATTTTTTTAATTATTATTATTATTATTATGTTTATATTTACAATAGCATTTATTATCTAATTTGTATTGGTATTTTTCCACCTATATTCATAGAGTGATTCTTAAAGGTATAGTTCACCCAAAAATGAAAATTCTCTCATCATTTAATCACCCTCAAGCCATCCCAGATGTGAATTGCTTTCTTTCTTCTGCAGAATACAAATGAAGATTTTTAGAAGAATATTTCAGCTCTGTAGGTCCATACAATGCTGTAAATGGTGGCCAGAATTGTTATGCTCCAAAAAGCACATCACGGCATGATAAAAGTAATCCATGCAACTCCAGATGTTAAATCCATATTTTCAGAAGTGATGTGATAGGTGTGGGCGAGAAACAGATAAACATTTATGTACTTTTTTGCTAGGAATTCTCCTCCTTGCCTAGTAGGGGGTGGTATTCATGAAGAATTTGAATCATCAAAAACACGAGAAGAAGAATGTAAAAGTGATCTGTTTCTCAACCACACCTATCATCTTGCTTCTGAAGACATTGATTTAACCACTGGAGTTTTATGAATTACTTTTATGCTGTCTATTGTGATTTTTTTTACCTTCAAAACTTTGGCAACCATTGACTTGCATGGTATGGACCAAAAGAGCCCAGAAATTGCTTTAAAAATCTTCATTTGAGTTCAGTGGATGAAAGAAATGGGATGGCATAAGAGTGAGAAAATGATGAGAGAATTTTTATATTTGGGTGTACTATACCTTTAAGTCACTAAAAAGGGGCCATGTTTCAGTAAATTAATACAAATTTTTAAAATCAAAATCGACCGTCAGAAGTGAAGTGCGTGCCGTTACAATTACTGTCACTACTAGCCTTGATTGTGTCAGTAGATGAAAATGATTAATAATACTTAAATCAATGGAGCCTACATCTAAATCCTGATGTCACTGGAAATATGCCTGAGATTCAACAAGGACGCAGTTAATTCACAAAAGAAGGTAAATACAAATGTGGCAGGGTGGAGGGTGGGGCCAGGTCGTGATTATACACACCCGGTCCCGTATTAGGCTAATCAAGCCTCCCGAGAAGGATAAAGGTCGACTGCAGAGGGTCGTGCGGGAGAGAGAGATCGTTTATGGACATGTCCGTCATGTGTGTGTTTGTCCTTTGTTTCAGTTTATTATTAAAATATTATTTATGTTGAAAAGCCGGTTCTTGCCTCCTACTTTCCATTAAATACTTTACAACATATTTCTATTCTTCTATTTTATGTCATATGTCATTTTTTATGTCATCTGTCATTTTGTCATTTACACTACCAACTTCTTATGAATATATTATCTTTATATCGCTAATGCATGACTGGAAATGAACTGAAAGGAATCTCAGAATTAAACCGCTCTTGCCCCAGCTTATTAGAACTTTGCATTCGAACCCACTTGCACCTAGACTTAGAGCATGCTTGCACAAAAGTACCAAAACTTCATGGCCATTGCCCACTGACTTAGCACATATGAAACTTATGAAACTTGTGAAATAGCAATATGCTTAATGCTAGTGCTCATAAAATTTGGCCCCTTGATACAAAATACCAACATTTTGTGACAAAATTTGTAACAAATTTTATTTTTCCTAACGAAATTTGGCTGATTTTGTGTGTTAGTAAGATACCAGCTTTGCCATGGCACTAGTTGCCCATATTAATCCATCTGCAATGTATTTGCAAACTGATCTAATAATATGTGTTTATATGTCTATTTGTATGTACCAGTATCATGTGGCCAGTCGATATGTCCATGTTGGAGTGGGCGGGCTCCTCGCTCCAGGAGGAAGTGCTAGTACGTGCAGAGGGGCTGGGCATTGGCCCGTCACTCAACTGAGATGACACGCTGTTTATACGAGAAGAGTGAATAGGATCCGACTTCTCTACTGGAGGCTTCACTGCCATTCGCTGCCTACACAGCTCCTATAGAGAGAGAGCGAGAGAGCGAGAGTGAGAGAGAGAGATGTTTGTCTCAGAGCTTTAGATGACACTTACATCTCATATATGCACTACAGGAAAAACCTCACATGAACAGCTTTATACACACACTGTTATACCTGATACGTAGCAGTGGCATCAGTGGGAGGGTCGGAGCCCAGGTTAGTGAGCTTCTCTTTGAGTTTGTGATGAGAACGGTGACGCAGGCAGTACACCACACTGGACGCCAGAAGCACTCCAGTAATACACACAATGGAAATCACAGTCAGAATGAGAAACTTGAGTGACTCGGAGCGACTGTACTTAGTGGGAATCTGGTTTAGTTTACTCCTCTAGAGACAAGACAGAGAGAGAGAGAGAGAGAGAGAGAAAGAAATGCAAAATGAAATATTTTTTATGCAACAGAAATGTGAAAATGTGTAATTTTCTCAAGCGTTATGTATTGCAATAGTACCAGTTGGCCTTTGAAGAAAAACAATAAGATGAACAAATGGAAAGTGAGGCAGAGACAGGTAGAGAAAAAGAGAGATTCTTACATCAGTAACTCCAGCCTCCACAATCTTGACTTTCGCTTCTTTCTCCAGTTCATCCTTTTGACGGACTGATAAAAGAGAAGAATCCGAAAAGATGGGATGAGAACACACGTCACTCTGAACTCAACATGGATAAATGAAAGAGGACATGCATGTATATCTTTGGGGATTGATGTAATGTATATTTGTTGTAATGATTCTTCGGGGTGGCTGTGGCTCAGGTGGTAGTGTGGGTTGTCCACTAATCGCATGGTTGGTGGTTTGATTCCCGGCCCACACGACTCCACATGCTGAAGTGTCCTCGGGTAAGACACTGAATCTCAAGTTGCTCCCAATGGCAGGCTAGCACCTTGCGTGGCAGCTCTGCTGTCATTGGAGTGTGAATGTGTGTGTGAATGGGTGAATGAGATGCAGTGTAAAGCGCTTTGAATACCGCTAAGGTTAAAACGGTGCTATATAAGTGCAGAACCATTTACCATTTATTGATTAAACTCTTACCTGCCACATTAGCCACATCAGCTGTAGTGATGTTCTGAGTATTCGGATGGACTTGAAACGTCACAGCTGGACTAACAACACTGCACGCACACACACAACAGACACATACACACAGCAAATTAATTTCAGGCATTGTCACTGTAACCAAACATAAAATTTACTCACAATTTGTTCTTTAATTCTAAGTTAATATATCAAAATCCAATTTCACACTCCAACCAACAGCCATCCATTAAACTTTATTCTTACTTTATAGAATTAAATTTTTATAACTTCATTGTAAAATGATCCTGATCCCAATTCACTGTCAAAACACTAACATTCCATGCAGTGTTCATTTTTACACAGTTTTTTGTTTGTCTTTTGAAGAAAAATTCCATTACATTTTGTCAACATTTCTTAATTCGTCATGTCATATTCAATAATGTCAGTCAGTTTTATTTTATATATTTTATTTGATTTATTTTATATATGTAATATTCTGTAACATATATGTTCTAGTGAATATAGTGATTAAACTCATACTGTAATTAACCTGTTTATAAAGCGGTTAATTTAGCCGTTGGTTAGCTCGTTCTGTTCACACAGTTCAAGCGGGGAAATGCCCAACATACTAGATTTTGGATTATACCTATTAATTATTTATAGATGCTTCTTTAATTAATTAGCATTATGATGCATCTTTATTGCATCGTTATTGTTGACTAAATAAAAAAACCTTTATCAATTTACATTTTAGTGAGTTATTTTAATGACGAGATTTACACTGATTTCATAATTCTAAAATATGAATATTTTATTACATTACTATGTTATCTGCATCAACTATATATCCTAAACTTGCCAATATATTAAACCCATTGTAAGTTAGTTTGTAAGTTAGTGTGTCCCCTGCTTTGAGACACACAAGTACACGCAGACATGCACACACACGCAATAAAGACTCACGAGAGCTCTGAGAAATCTGTCATTTGAATCTTCGCTTTATGAGCCACTAACTCCATCAGATACACACCCTTATCAGTGGGAAGAGACCTGATCCACAGAAAGAGAGAGAGGGAGAGAAAGAGAAGTAAAAAAAAAGCTCTTGATTTAATAATAACAAACATGCATATATTTAAGGCCACAGAAAAAGATTGAAGTTTGGATTCAAGAAGTTTGTTCAATATAAGCATCAATGAGCAATATCAATATGCATAGCTTACAATAAGCAATATATTATATAAAGCATGTTACCTTAATACTGCCATAACCATTACAGACAGTGAATAAAACAATACACTTTAGACCTGAGAAATTACACATACTGTACATGCAAAAGTATTGAACTTAATTAATTTGTTCACTAATGTCTATGTTTTCTATTATCTCTATTAACCGTTTTGCTTCTGAATTTATTGAATACTTTGGTAATCTTGTATACTGTAGAAAAGTGTGCACTAAAGAACACTGAACTGAAAACTGAACTGAATACTTTAAAAGAGAGAGGGTCACTTTGCTGTGTGTTTGTTTGTGGTGTATGTGTCTGTCTTATGTGCAGTTAACAACTTACTCTGTATCAGTGATAATGTATCCATAGACATCATTCTTAGCATTGGTCTGGACATCCAGCTGAAGATCATGTACTTTCATGTTCTTGCGGTGTGGTGCAGAATTGTCCACCAGATCAGATGAGGGCGCAATAGCAGCTGCCTGTACCCAGCTCTCCAGCTCCTCCACTTGCTCGATTGCCTTTTTCTGCATACCCACCTCTCGGTGTGTCGTTCGGCTGCGCACCGTCTCCACAGACACATCCTTCCCCTTATCAACAGGCTCAGGCTCTGTTTTATCCAGGTACTGCAGGAGCTTCCCTAAAAAGACACCATCCTGCTTAAACAGGACATATACACATTAAAGCTGGGAAGTGGGGATGACAATCCTGTCCTCTAAGGGAAAACTAAATGCATGATATTTTAATTGTAATCAGACTTTTATATACTTATAATTTATTTTATTTTAATGACCATCATTTCAATGTTCAGTCTCCTGCTGGAAGAACCAGTAATGGCAGTAGAAGAAGTACCTTGTTGTCCATGGTTCTTTTCTCCTCCCCAAAAGTTTGTCCCTCTGAAAGAGGAACATAAGGATCTTTATATGCATTTGTCTATGTATGAATAAAGTCATCATGGCTACTTTGCTTCAGTTGTGTTACCTGTCACAGGCGGGATGGTTTGGACAGTCATTTGAGTGACTGATAAACTTTCCTCTGCCACTTCTTTCTGTTTCTGAGCACTGTCTTCTGGTGTCTTATCTATCAAATCACTCTCAGGAAGCTGGTCCTCTGTTTGGTCCTCGTATTGCAGATGTTCTGTCTGGTCTTCACGCTGCTGCTGGGTCTCCAGGTCTCTAGGCATTTCTCCCTGTCCTGCCTGCTTTTCCACAACCTGCAGAGCATCTGCAATCAAGACAGAAAGCTTATCCAGATCTGCTGCCTTCAGACTCTTCACATCCACACTGTGCCTGCCTATGTTCTGTAGAACTTTCCTGATGAATGTTTCTGTGAACAGAAACCATGACATTAGTTTTTCACATTTCACACACATTCACAAGTTGGGGCATTACAATCAATCACGAGAAACACAAGAACCATTTAATTTTGTTCAAACCTGCATTATGAATGCTACTGGTAACCGTTTACTTTTGTTGTGTGGAAAAAATAAACTAAAATATTCAACAAAACACCTCCTTTTGCATTTCACAGAAGAAAGAAAATCATACAGGCTTTGACGAAAAAGTGGTGAGTATATAATGACTGAATTACAAATTTTGGGGGAACTATCATCAAACAGGTGAAACATGGAAGAGAAGAAAATGTCTCATACCATCTACAGGTGTTAGGGAGTCTCTGGCAGAGGGCTTTGTGAATCCATCTTTTAGGAAGAGATGGTCCGCTTTTGCTCTGTCCCCCACATCAGGCTGAGGTGGTTTGTTCTTGTAAAGGTACTTCTGAAGAGTGGCCATGAGCAGGTCTGAGCCATCTTCCTGTGGAGGAGTTTGTGCCACATAGCTCTGGTATTGGCTAAGATCAGGGTAAGACTGTGATTGATAGGGCAACTCTGAAATTAACTCAGGAGGGGTGGAGTCAGTTTCAGGGCGTGGTTCTCCAGAGCGATAATACTGAAGCTCCTGCGCAGGAAGAATTAATATACATATTTAAAGCCTATTATTAACTAAGTAATATTTTAATTGCTTTAGAAATATTTTAGTCCAGGAGTTACAGGACTGAACTCTGTCAGTGCGACACATCATAAAGCTATATGTCCTAAATAGATCCATAAAACAAAATTGTACATTCAAAAGCATAGAACCTTGGAATAGTAACTTATCGTTGCCCAGATCTTAAGCTTTTTTTAGTGAATTTTCAGTTTGTATCCATGCATGCTTCTTTAGAAATTTCTTACTACACACTCAAAAGTGTGAACTTTCCCATCATCACCAAGTAAAAACTTTTAGCGCATTGTATAAGTGTAGGAATTGGGACTGTTGCCGTTGTCTTTTTTTATTGGACACAGGACAAGATCATTGCTATCTCACACACTAAACACAAATCATACATGTTTACTGTATATGTTACATCATTTTATTTTAGGAGATGCTTTTATGTAAAGCAACTTACAATACATTCAAGGAACACATTTTATCATTATTTGTGCTCTGAGGATACACACACACACAAATCTACACACACACACACACACACACACACACACACACACACACACACACACACACACACACACACACACACACACACTTTTCACCTTTTGCGATGTTTTTGGTAGCAGACCCAGGTGCTGCAGGTATTTCAGAGTCTTCCTAAGCTCCGCCTCCGATGATTTCATTTTTCTGTCTCTGACAGCAGCACTATAAGGTCTAATAGAAATTAATGTAAAGATATTAGCCATGATGTCAGCAATTTTATGACATCAAGGAGGGACTCATCACGAGTTAATACCCACAGAAATGGTTGCTCTTTTATATCCCAAGAGAATAATTCACTCAAAAATGAAAAATATCTCATCATTTACTCACCCCCATGCAATCCCAGATGTATATAACTTTCTTTCTTCTGATGAACACAAATGAAGATTTTAATTAAATGAAGATCTTTTGGTCCACACAATGCAAGTGAATGGTGGCCAGAAATTTGAAGCTCCAAAAAGCATATAAAGGCAGAATTAAAGAGATCCATACATCTTCAGTGGTTAAATCCACCTTCTGAAGGGATTTGATAGGTGTGGGTACATATCAACATACCAATATTTAAGTAATTTCTTACTATAAATCTCCACTTTCACATTCTTCTCTTATTTTTGATGATTCTACTAGGCAGGGAGGATAATTTATGGTAAAAAAAGACTTAAATATTGATCTGTGTTTCACCTATAATATTACTTCAGAAGACAAGGGTGTTACCAACTGAGTCGTATGGATACTTTTTATGCTGCCTTTATGTCCTTTTTGGAGCTTCAAATTTCTCTCCAAAATTCACTTGCTGTCACGAACGCTGAGTTAGTCCTCAACCGGCCATCGGAGATCTGAGTCACCCGAGTACTGAGGTTACACCACAATTCCCATAGACCCACACACCCGGACTAATTATCCCACAGCTGTTCCCCATTACTGACTCACTATTTAACCCTGCTCGTGGCTTCGCTCATTGCGAAGTCTTGTCTGCCCCGGCTACATCTCTGAGCGTTATTTACCATGTATCCGAGTTACTGTGTACCAACCTTGCCTTGTTACCTCGACCACGTTTGTTTGCTACCTGCCTTGATTACTCTCTTGCCTGGATTCTAACTATCACTGTTTGCTGCCTGCCCGACCTTCTGCCTGCTCTGACTTTGACTCTGCCTGCCTACGTTTACTCTGTCTGCCTGTTTCTCGACCATTGCCTGTACGACCTGTTAACACTTCATTTAACTGCTTATGGATCCCAACTTACCTGAGTCTTCATTACACTTGCATTGTATGGACATACAGAGCTGAAATATTCTTCTAAAAATCTTTGTGTTCAGCAGAAGAAAGAAAGTCATACACATCTTGGATGGCATGAGAGTGAGTAAATGTTGAGAGAATTTCATTTTTGGGTGAACACTCCCTTTAATAGACTTTCAGTACATCAGTTGTGTTTCATTTATCCATTGTCTCAGATGTTTCTTCTAAAATGCCTTAGATGAAATAACAAAAGACAATTCAATTAATGTGGCGAGTATGGCTTAGATAATTTTGTCTTGGTTTTATATTAAATTATTCTAAATTTTGATAGCAGAGTTTGGTATCTTGGCAAATGTTATCACAGTGTGTAATGCAGTGTGTAATCTGAAAGTCTCAAGAAGACACCTGAAACTACTATGGTCTTTTTCTGAGGACAAATATCTGAGAAGTAGGGGACTTCAGCAAAAGTCTCCATTTGCTCTCCATTTAATCTAATTTGTGTCTAGGAGAAACAATTGAGATTTTCTCATTGATCTGTGAACTAATTAGCAAAAGTGTCAGTGTGTGTTTGCTACCTGTGCTCAGGTAATGGAAGGGAAATCTTGCGTAGTTTGGAGAACTCATTTGATAAAACTTGTTGTGTGACATCATCCTCCCAAGCAAACCCTATTGGATTAAAATGCAAAATATATATATTTTTTCAAGATAATAACTGTATGGCATTCATTAAATTAAACACACAACATTATGAGGTCTTGTGACAACACTGTAGCATATTACTGTTTGAAATGTTTATTGTGGAATATTGTCACCTATTTCACTTACTTTTTCTAAACATTAGTATACAGTATATACTGTGCAGTAGTAAGCTAGGATTTCATTCTGTATATACTGTACATAGCCTAAGCTTTTAATTTGATCCTCGAATGCTGATGAGCTCTAGGAGTAGGCCTCATAACCATGGTGACAGTGATGTGTGCAGTTGCTATGGCGACACTAATGCACCTACCTCTGTGAGCCAGTCTCTGAAGCAGCACACGGAATCTCTGCACTGTTGCTGGTGTGATGTCATATGTGTAGACGTCTGTTAATGGAGCAGACTCACAGCGGCCGAACATGCCATCTACAGAGAAAAGCAACTCAACAACCTGCATCACACCAGACTGACAATTACGTACACAAGAATACATCAGTGTGTGTGTGTGTGTGTGTGTGTGGGGGTGGTTTACGAGGACATTGTTTTAGATTACAAACTGGTAATTACAAGGGTATTGTGGTTTATGAGGACATTTCTAGTGTCCTCATATTTCAAATCGCTTGCTTGTCAAATCTAATGTGGGGGTTTTTTATGTAATACTGAAGAAAGAAACTTTTTTGAGAGCGGCAAGGTTTAGGGCTAGGGACTGAGTTAGTATAAAAATCACTATGTCTATGGAGAGTCCTCATATGGATAGCCTCACCAACGTGTGTGTGAGTGTGTGTGTGTGTGTGTGTGTGTGTGTGTGTGTGTGTGTGTGTGTGTCTGTGTGTGTGTTCTTAGAATCCATTGTGATCTGCCTTTTAGAGACAATATGTTATGCAATGTTATCGGGCCCTAAACAGAACATATAATCTGGCAGAATATCTGCACACTGTAAGAGATGCAAAACAGAAACGGATCCTCACCAAATACAGACTAAGTGATCACAGATAGAAAAAGGCCGACACAGACAAACATGGCTTCCAAAGGAAGAACGAGTCTGTGCTCACTGTGACACGGGTGAGGTCGAGACAGAGACACACTTTCTCCTTCACTGTGAGAAATTTACAGAGTTGAGAGAGAGATACCTCCACAAACTCTCAAACCTCATGCCACAGTTTTACAGTTCAGCAGATACAGATCAGATGCTGGTGTTACTGGGGGAGGACCATCATGCATCAGTTGCAGCTAAATTCATTTTTGAGCTGCACACCATCAGAAACCAATTACTGCCTTAATGTACTTCAGCCACAGTACTTTTATTTTCTTATGTTCATAATGTCCTGTTATTACTTCCCATTATTATTTGTCTTGTCATTATCTGTTTTGTGTATTAATGCGTTGGCAATATTGTATGTAATCACAATCATGCCAATAAAGTACTTTTAAATTGAAATTGAAATTGAAAATTGACAATAGTGTTGCTAGCAACAACTGAGACAGGACCACCTGGAGTCACCAACACCTTCCTGATAGTGAGGACAAAATTGTGTGAGTGTTTATAAGTACACAATATCAATTACTGTACATTTGTTCTTCCTCTATTTCACACCCACACAGGAGGGAAAAAAAGCATTGGCTATGGTGTGACTTGATTATTCAGTATGTAACTGAAGTGAGGTCAATGATTTGTCATGTTCTAACACAGTCCAGACAGTCAATGATTTGTACAGTAAGCAGAGCTCAGATTAATGAATAGAAAATAGAGCATGACAAACCCTCATATAATATGCAATCAAATTCAGAGGTTAAAATTCATATTAAAACATATTTTATTTATGAACAATTGATTCTTTGAATATAATATTTTGATTAAATCCATAGAATTTATCCTTTATCAAGATACGGAACTATATTCGACATCAGCAAAACCACAGCATATAAGAGAATTTACAGAAAAGTCTCAATGGTACAGCAGCATAAACAGCCTGTTTTATTGTATGGGCATTTTTTGTGCATGGTACCTTGACTAAAATTATTAGGACGTAAGGATAAAATTATAATAATAAAAATATTACCCATTTAGATTTTACTAATACAAATCAGGCTTCCAAAATATTATTTTGTCTTGCAATAATTAAAAAAAATCATGTCATAAATTCAGTCATATATCCTTTGTCAACCTACACACTCTATTCTGTTTACACACTAGAGCTGAATTAAATTAAATTAAATATAACTCACACAGGATATCAGTAGGAAAGTAAGTTACATTTGATTGACTGATATCAACAGATGAACATCTGAATATTAATGAATTCACTCATATTACCTTGCCTCTGAGTGCACGGAGTGTGAAAATATCACAGCAACAAAAATAGTTTTACCCTTGACCTTCAGGAGTTCTGAAAGGCTATAGTGCTACACAAAAAAGGACATTGAACAATGTATGTGTATGCATGTGTTTGTTAGTGTGATTGTCAGTGTTTGTTGTATGAGGGCCAAAGAAATGTTTTTTTTTTTTTTTTATCATGTTACCCACTGCTAGTGGCTGAATCCAGATATAACCATCAATCTGGATCAAACTGCATGATGTATGATATATACAAAAAGAGACTGCAGGTCTCAAGTGTGTGTGTGTGGATGTGTGCGTGTGACTCACCATTAAGACAGACTTCATAGTTCATACACAGACCCTCCTCAAACAGGCAGCCTGAGAGAGAGAGAGAGAGAAAGAAAGAAAGAAAGAAAGATTTAATATTAAAATATTTAATTCTATGTAATTCTAAGTAAATGTGAAACTCCGCTCTCAACCCATTTTAGTTCAGTAATGTGATGCATTAGTGAAACAGGATATTCAACAAGAAAAATGTAGGATGGGACTTGATTTTATACATCTGGAATTGTTTGGATTGTGAAAAGTGGGCGTTACATATCAGAATAGAATGCACATTTGCATAAACAATGTATTAATATTTTTTGGCAATTCATTTACCTTATCCAAAAGCATGAAAAAGTAAAGTTGTTTACGATGAAGAGCAAGTTATTACATTTTGATTAAAGATAGATAACAAAGACTATATGACCTCATCTACACAAGTATGATTAACAAGCTGTGTTATCACTTTATCTGGTCTGATTTAAGCAATCCTTCATCACTTCATCTGTTCTAATCTCACTGTGATTTGTCATTTCTTCATACATACTCAATTCAGCATTATACTAATACATTCACATGACACAAATAGAGCAGCCAGGATGCACCAACACAGCACACTAAACAACGTCACAATGCACACTTGGCTTTTCATAGTGCTATTGATGTCTATTAGAGGCTCTCTGTTACTATGGAGAGTGATTTGAAAGTCTGTTTTGGGGGAGGCAGTGTGAAGTCACAGTCAAAGAGTATAGAAATAATGTGGACAGACTGTCTTCTCACTGACATCCTCTCAAGAAAACCTAATGGCTTCATATATGCCTTTCAGTTCAAATGATGACTGCACACTACTTGGTGGTTTGGTTTAAATCAAAGCTTTGCATCTACAAAATGACCAGATAGTGTCATATTTCCAACACATTTTCTAGACACTTAGAAAGTAATAGAATAGTATATATTCTGATATTCCAGGTGATGCAATAAATCAGGACTAATATAGAACAGGATTCATTACTTTCAGTTTATGGCATATTTTGGGGTTGTTTTGCAGTGAAAATTCACAAATCATCATTATATACCTCTTTAACTGTGTTAATTACATTGTAAATGCAATAACATGTAAATATTTTAGTGCACAATAACTGAATATTATTATATAAAATTATTAAAATTACAAACAAAAATTTAAAACCTGTGGGTATCAGAAGCTCCTTAATTATTTTTGTCTCAGAAAATGCAAGAACAGTTCTCGTTTAAAATAGACATGCAATAAATCTGTAAACTACATTGTCTAAATTGGCCATATACAAACAAATACAATTACAGTTCATACTGAATAAATGCACATTTATGTACAAATTTAAATTCCTGTAATATTTTGAAATATATGTTGCATATTTGATTTGATTTTCTCCCTAAACACAGAATAGCATAAAAAACTACCACAGTACTTTCCCAAACACAGTTTGACACTATACACTACTATAAATTTTCATCTTCCATGAGATCATTGCTTGTTATGTCTAAAGTTTGATTTTGAGCCAATCAGATCTAATATTTAATACATAATTTTTAATGTTGTACATTTATGTAGCTAATGAATATCCTGTAAATTATCACATTTATTTTGAAACAAAATACTTATTTGTCATTTTCAATTTTGTTCAAGGTGATTGATTTTGTTCAAGATATATATATATATATATATATATATATATATATATATATATATTAAATAACTGTCCAATAAGTGAAAGATCAGTATTTGGGTTAAAATGCCCCCTTGTTCCAGGGGCTAAAGGCCCCAATTAAACACTTTGTTTTTCTTAAGTGTGAGGAATAGATTTGTTATGAATGTACAAAATGTTCAAAGTGGGCTCGCATTGACTGATCCAATCACAGTGAAGATTCATTTGTGTATATAACACTTAAGATGCAATAAAATGTAAAATGTGATTGAAATAAACAAGAAAGTATGCACTCTTTTCTGAAATAGTTATTTTAAATAAGCATTATCTTAATTTGTTACTAAAAAAAGCATCTTGTCTGTCAAAATTATTTACATAAGTTGACAAATTGTGCCCTATAACTATTGCCCCCTGTGAGACCTTTTACCCCAAGTGAGACACTTTGAGACCAAAAAACAAAAACAAATTTGCCATTGTACCCTATTTTATGTATGTGTACAGGCATATGTAATAATTCACCATTGTTGCACAGAACATCAACATGATATAGTAGTAATTTGTATGAATATAGTACTCATTTGTCTTGAAATAAACAAATAAATATATATCCTTTTATAGTTAACTTACATACAGTACACATGAAATTATAATAAAAACGTGATTTATGGAAGTGAAAAAAAAGTGACACTATTACTATAGGATCTCTAATGATCCTTTACACTTTTGGATACGAAGAAATACATATTTTATGCAATTTGTAAAAAAAAACAAAAAATTATAATAATAAATGTGTTACACATTTTATAAAAGAAAGGTTGATGAATACTAAAGATGTGTGTGCATAACTCCAAAAAATGGGTGAGATACAGTGGGTGGAATGAGGTCCCTGGTCACTGAAGACTAGAGGTATATGCTTAAGGTTTAAAGAAGTGTCTTGTGAGGGGGCCTGGGTAGCTCAGCAAGCACTGACGCTGACTACCACCCCTCGAGTCGCGTTCAAATCCAGTGTGTACTGAGTGACTCCAGCCAGGTCTCCTAAGCAACCAAATTGGCCCGTTTGCTAGGGAGGTTAGTCACATGAGGTAACCTCCTTGTAGTCACGATTAGGGGTTCTCGCTCTCAATGGGGCATGTGGTAAGTTGTGCATAGATCTCGGAGAGTAGCATGAGTCTCCACATGCTGTGAGTCTCTGCAGTGTCATGTACAGCGAGCCACGTGATAAGATGCGTGGACTGATGGTCTCAGAAGTGGAGGCAACTGAGACTTGTCCTCTGCCACCCGGATTGAGGTGAGAAACCACGCCACCATTAGGACCTACTAAATAGTGAGAATTGGGCATTCAAAATTGGGGATAAAAGAAAAAAAGAAGTGTTTTGTGTTTTCAACTAGTGTGAAGTGTTAAGTTCTGATAATTGGGCATTAAATCTGCCAATAGGCCTATATTTAATTGTTTTATTTAAAACATTTAAAACATCATTAAAGTGATTTGCGTTGGCTGGCTCTTTTTAAACCGATAAACTGTTCATTTAACGTGCTACAATAAGTGCTATTCAGCTCATTTAAAGGGCATTACACTGCAGAAGTATCTTTTCTTATTTGTTTAGCTCACCTGTTTGTCTTGTTGAACTGTTGTTATAACAGTTTATATTGCAATTTTATCAAAAAGCGTGTGTCTCCCTGTGTGTGTGTGTGTGTGTGTGTGTGTGTGTGTGTGCTTGTATTTGTGCCATGCAAGGTGTCTAGAGCAATAAAATCATTATGAATGCAACATGCTGCAAGCTGTTGCCATGGTTACAGTTGCTAATGATTGACAGGATTACTTTTTTCTGGGTTGGGTTTATGAATCACACAGGCACACACGCAGACCCCCATCTAAACTCTATTATATATCTCATGCTGAGCACAGAGGCGAGCTGTAATCTGTGATGCTTCATTTCCTGTGCTGATGCACTAAGACTGCAGACAGAGGCCCAACTGAAGACACAAACAATTATCTGGTGTTCAAATAATATAATTAAAGGAGATCATATTCCTTTAATTATATATAATATAATCATATTCTGATCATATTCTAGATTCATCTACATGTTAACTGTGGCATCCAGGCCATGGGTGTGTTATATGAATGAATACAGACTGACAGTACAGGAAACAATCCGGATGTTTTATTGGCTGAAGCCACTGTTTGTTTAGCTCGTGTCGTCTCTCTGTGGGAAGAAACATTAAGCTTATTATGCTAGTCTTTCTTGGCTTCATGAGCGCAGGTAAACCCATGTATCTGCTTAAAAAAATAATAATTATCAGCGCGCGCTCTCTTAATGTGGACTATTTACTGACACGATGGCGCGCGCTTCTCGTCCTTTCCCCACAGAAACGCGGACGTACACAAACACAATAACGTTAAAAACACTTACCGAATTTACGGTCCACCGCGAAGGCGAGACTGGCCCAGAGAGCGAGGAGGGCGAGAAACAGTTGAAGCAGTTCCATCCTTCCGATCACTCATCCATCTCAAAAGCTAATTTTAATCCATTCCAGCGGTGTGTGTGGTCTATGGTATATTTCCTTTTTTCTGCTGAGGTCTGAGGTGACGGAGGAACGGTGGAGACGGGATGAGGAGAGAGAGAAAAAATTGAAAAATTGAAAGAGACCGAGAGAGAGAGAGAGAGAGAGAGAGAGAGAGAGAGAGAGAGAAAGGAGGAGACGTCACGCGTACGCAAAAGCTGTTAGCGCGCGCCACTCAAATCAGCACTGAACAGCGACCAGCCTCTGACGTCACGGGCACATATACATATCCCATTGGACTCTACATACATACTCGTATTTTTACTCTTAAACATAGAACAATAATCTTTTAATAAATTCTACTCCTTTTCTTAAAAAACAAAACAAAACAAAAAAACAGACAATGTGGTTCTTGCAATCTGTAAATGTTAAAATACTCACAATTTGAAAGGTATAGCCACAAGACGTAAACATTTTCACTGTTAACATAATTGTAGTGTGGTAAAACCACTTATTAACCTTTTTCTGTATAAAACTAAATCAACTTTTACAACATAATGCCATAAAAACTCACAAGCCCTAAAACGGCTGATGAAAAACAACGATTTCAACAACTTTTCAGCTCAAATAATACATAAGTTTTAACAGAAATAAATGATGTAGGTCCTTTTCTAAAATTCTAAAATTCTTGTAAGTGCCTCTCTGTAACCTCGATATTTTTTTATTCTTTTTATTTTAATTTTTTTGAGAAAAGGAGGGACAAGATGAAATGTATTTGTGTGGTTACCAACATTATGCAGAACATGAATATCCCTTTAAGTGCAAATACATTGTATTGCAAGCTGTTTGTTTTCGGTGATGAATTGGCAACCCACAATAGGTCACAGTGCAGATTGGCTGGCAATATAGCTGGCCTTAGTTAGATGGAGTACACTAATACACGTCATTTAAAAAAATGTATGCCCTTATTCATGCATTTGTATTAGGCTACTTTAACTTGTATTAACATTTTCCTGTCATATTATCATTCTGATTAATCATTGTGGTGCAGATTGTCCCCCTAACCATCAATGGGTGTTTATTCAGAAAATTTTAGTTTCTTTAGAGCCAGGAGTCAATTAAATCCTTGAAGCTTCCAGCACAAAACTCCATATTTCAAATATTTGCATAAAACATTCTATATACATCCACATGAAACCAATATTCCTTTCACACAGAAAACATGTAAATTATCCCACCTTTAAAACTGTGTTGTTGTTGTTTTTTTTTAAAGCTGAACATTAAAGGTATAGTTCATCCAAAAATTAACATTCTCTCATCACTAACTCACCTCACGCCATCCCAGATGTGTATGACATTCTTTCTTCAGCAGAACACAAACGAAGATATTTTAGAAGAATATTTCAGCTCTGTAGGTCCAAACAATGCAAGTGAATGGTGGCCAGAACTTTAAAGCAACAAAAAAAAAGCACACAAAGGCAGTGTAAAAATAATCCACATGACTCCAGTGATTAAATAATGTCTTCAGAAGTGATATGATAGGTGTGTGTGAGAAACAGATCAACATTCAAGTTGGTGATTGAATGTGAAAGAATAGATTTTCAAGCAAAAAAGGCTTAAATACTGATCATTTTCTGACCCACACCTATCATATCACTTCAGTCAGGGTTGGACGGCTTACTTTAAGAAAGTATTCTGGGCTGAATACTGAATACGCTCTCTTAAATGTATTCAGTAAATTATTATGAATACATCACATAAAAAGTAATGTATTCAGAGTACAAGAATACTTTTAGAATACACATATATATATATATATATAAAGCCAAGGCACAATTGGAGGAATTAAGTGTGATATGTCCTTATTATCTTATCTGAAGTGCTACAACTTCACTTTTAACTAATCTAAATTAATCTGAATAGCTTGTGTGTTTAATGTGGAGTTGGACACTAATGTTTTTCTGTATGGAAGAAAGAAGACAAACAGAAGGCATTTTGCGGTCAGCTACAATATATTAATATTTTAACAACATTTTAATCTTTTTCTTAATCCAATATTTTATTGGACTGACAAAGAAAAAGACAGTTGGACACAAAATTAGATAAGAAATGCAAATAAACTGTATTTATTTTTGAGATGATAATATGATTATGCCATAAAGTAGTGAGGTCATGTGACAACAATGTATATTAATAATTTTTAACCACGCTTGTTTGCATATTTCCACATTTAGGCTGATTTACTAATTTAGTTTTCTATATCTTTTACTACCTTTATTTTGGGTGCTTTTGATTCTTTTGCTCATCCTTTGTTTGGAATTATTGTTTTATATATTGTTTGTGCATGACTTGGTATGAGATGTTTTAAAAACAAAAGTGAGAAATAGTTGAATCAACAAAAAAATGTTAATCACACAAACAAAGTGAGAAATAATATGAATATGCCTGTATGTTACAACATGAGGTTTTTCTGTCGACGTATGGACTGATCTAATTCAAGTCCTTTTCCTTCTTTCAGTCTTTGCAGTCGGCCTAATTTCTACCTATTCACAGTAGCCTATTATTGGCGTAAATAACTGCAATTTCTCAACAGTTCTGAAAGTTTCTGATAATGATACATGACTCACCAAATGCTTATCCTGAGCCATCAGTCTTTACTCAGCTGCATAAATGTATTCAGGGTTGGGAGGGTTACTTTTGAAATATATTGCTAATATATGCTGTAAAATGTCATTTGTAATGTATTCCGTTAGATTACTCAAAGTCAGTAACGTATTCTAAATACTTTGGATTACTTCTTCAGCACTGGTAGATTTTTTCACTTGTTTTGACTATAAATAATCTGCCAGTACAAGAAGACAAAATACACATGTTAAAAAAAACATTCTTTGAAAAACCTAAATATCTCATGCAGTGTCGTTTCTAAAACACGATAAATCAAATTTATCTTGTTTTAAGGATTTTTCGATATTTTACAGGAAAACAATGCAAAAAATATCAAGAATAAGATTTTTGCCCTAATACCAAAGGTCTTACTAGAAAAATTGAAATGATGATCCAACGTGAAAATATGATTGTGTCTGGTAACATGTGCATGTAAAATGGCTAGAAATAGCATTTTAGCTTAGCGTAAAGCTGACAATTTACACAAGGTTTATTTCTATTTCTTCTGCTCCAAACTTCAAACGTACTTCTCTGTCTGCTCATATGAATGTAACACATCATAAGAAAGTGTTTCACCGCTGTCCAAATGCACTTTGGATCGCATCATTTATATGTATAAATGTTTTCCATCTGAAAGGACTAAATATTAAATGAATCAAATGACAATAAAATGCAAAGTAATCTCTTCAGTAATCAAAATACATTTTGAATGTAACTGTATTCTAATTACCAGTGATTTAAATTGTAACTGTAGTGGAATACAGTAACTAATATTTTGTATTTTAAAATACATAATCCCGTTACTTGTATTATGTTACTCCCCATCCCTGAATGCATTTACACAGCAACAATCGCGGGAAACATAATGTATCATATGCGCGAATGTTCCATTTGAGGAAATAAGGTTGCAGACTGTATTGATACTTTTGCACAGCTGACAGTGCGCTGCTTGTTAGACATGCCAGTGCGGTTGCCAGATATTAAATCCGGGAATAGTTATACATGAATAAGATGTTGAATTTATTATTTGTATTTTTTTATGCCTACCATCAAACCTTATAATGAACGCGGTCAATTTTTTAAATATCTCAAAAGCACTACCCACAATTGTGTTTTCAATTAAGCCCAATTTTTGCACGAAACCTGGCAACACCGCACAGGCGCTGCAACAGATCTGGGAAAAAGAGAGCGAGAAGACGTGTTTGCAGCATGTATCTGCGCTGTTAAAAAAAACAATCAAGTTTCTCACTTGATTGACAAGAATTGTTTTCTTTATGCCTTATTTTGTGGTCATTATGAAAAAAGTATTCTAACAAAATTGTATAAAATAACTGTATTCTGAGGTGCTTGATGTAATGTAAATGTAACAGAGGCTGAATAGTTACTTTATTTTTGCATCCTGATTAAATAACGCTGTTACATATATTCCGTTACAGCCAAATCCTGGCTTCAGAAGATATGGATTTAACCACTGGAGTCTTATGGACTACTTTTATGCTGCCTTTATGTCCTTTTTGGACCTTCTGAGTGCTGGTCACCATTCACTTGCTTTGTTTGGAGCTACAGAGCTGAAATATACTTTTAAAAATCTTTATTTGGGTAATAAAAACTATCCCATTCCCTTTAATAATCAAAGATGAATCAAAACAGTTATCTCTGGTCAACTCTATGTGCATGGTGAAATCTAACTGCTTTTGGAAAGCCTTCAACACCAATGATTTGAATAGCTGGTATGGAATAAAATGTTTATTGAAACAAAAACTTGGACATCAGATACAGAGACTTTACAATCCTCTATCTGATGTCAAATATACTCACACATAAGTATATTGTTGGTCATAAGGCACAGGAAACCCATACACATGAATAAGGCAAGCTCAGCAGAGGGGTCCTCTGACAGCATACTTTTGTTACTTGTGATGATAAGTATAAATCATAATAATGAGCATCATAAAATCTGTCATAATATACACAATAAGTTATATATAATAAAACATTCTTGCTGACAGAAAGTCAGATCAGTTCAAGGTTAGATCACCTGCATACAATAAGCTCAACTCATTGAAAATGCAGGAGACTAAACCACAACCTTCACTTAAGATCAGACCACACACACAAGACATGCTTTTTATAAAACTCAAGAGACACAAATGATCATGGAAGGACAGCTGCTGTGGTAGTGTGTGAGGTGTGGTTTTAGAAAAGCTGTAATGTGACCGAGTGCTATAGAAAAGAAAATCAAGATCCAGAGATATGGCAGCATTTGATATCACACTGAGAATGACATACAACACACCCAGGGTCACGTGACACTGTAGCTGCCAGTGCATGTTCGAGCACTGACAGTTAGTTCTGTGATGGTGGATGCTGACACAAGCCCTGCTACACCACACCAGATAATATATACACACATACATATATACCAACACTTTTAGGTGCATATTTGGTTAAATCACACATTCGCACTTTAAAATGAGCCATGCACTTCTTTGGTAGATTTGGCTCCTGAAAGGAGCACACGTAGATATTAATTACATTATAACACTTTTCATTCAAAAGCAAGCGCAAGTTCAGTGTTTTTAACAAGAACTCTTAAAGGTTAAGATTTATTAATCTTTTCCAAATACTTTATTTTCTTACTAATATTTAATTTATATTTATTTACAGTCTGAGCTCCAATATAAATTATATAATATCTCCACCATCACTGTTTGAATAGTGGATGCTTTTAGAGTTTGCCATTTAAGAAGTTCTAATTTGAATGTGTAAACAGCTAAATCTACAGATGTTGCTTAAATGTATCCCTATTTTATTTAATTGTCTTAAGTATACAAATTTCTAAAATCTCACTCAGTCTTTCTTTCTGTCATGCTCTCATTCTCTCTAGCTTAGTCAGTGCACATTACATCCCTATCATTTTTTCTCCTTGTGTACAGTAATCTGTTTAAAGTGATAAAAACTGAATATGCAACCAGTACAAATTGTGCCCACATTCTAAAACACAAGGCTAATATATGACTGACGTTTGGAAATTGTGAAGGGATTTTGTAGTCATTTTAATATATGTAGGGTGAAGGAAGATGTTTCCTTTGATTAAGGAGACTGTCGCCTCCGTCCTTCCACTGTAAGCTCATACCTGTTATTAAAAAACACACATACAGGAATACACTTTAAAACACACATTCACTTTAATACAATATTTTTTGTGTCAGCTCAACTTCAAAAATGATGGTCTCATTTTCATGCATATTTACGATGTAAATCGATGTATTATTTGTTATACACACACTTGTATTTATGTAATATATTTGCTGATTCTTTGTAATAAAAAAATAAATATATGAATTATATATAAAAAAACATTTTACCATTGTGTTGAGTTTTTTGATAAATCCTCAGAGTTCAAGTCAACCAATACCTGAGACACACACAATCAGAATGTTGGCAATATATAATTGTTTTATATATTAAACAGGAGTATGTTAAGTACAAGTTAGGCAAAACAACAAATACTGTACAGTATGAGTGGGATGTTGTTTAAGTTATGGGATTGTGCAAGGTTGTATATGTTATGATGTGTGTGTGGAATGTTATTGAATAAAACCAAAAAAACTGACATTTATTTCTAATAAAGAAGCATGTGACTTCACTACTGTTAATATGCTCATCCATCAAAACAAAACGCTGTACATCCGGTCTTAAATAGACAGTAAAGTTTTAGCACTTGTTCTACATATCAAATGTAAATACTTGTTAATAGTACAAATAAAAAAAGGTAGGCCTAAAAATTATTATTTAAAATGTATATATATATATATATATATATATATATATATATATATATATATATATATATATATATATATATATATATATATATATATATATATATATATATATATATATATATATATATATATATATATATATATATATATGCATGTATGTATGTATGTATATATATACACACACACACATACATACATACATACATACATACATACATACATATACACATACACACACTGTCTACCAAAAATTTAGAAAAACTTTCATGGCTCATAAGGCCCAGTTTTGTTTTTTTTTAATAAATGAATAAGCATCATAAACTGCAAGCAACCTCCTCTTTTCATTTTGAATATCAGGGATATTACAATATTAATGATAACATTAAATTATATTTAGCCTTTGGTACACATCTTTAGTTTTGTTTTGATGAAGGGGTACTTGACCCTTACTGGTGTTATACATGATGTCAGACAAGCCATCCATGTTTTAAACAGCATTTAGGATGATATTATTGTTACTATATCAGTGTGTGGGATATTAGTTGTGTTGTAAACAGTGAATAAAAACCAAAATTGAAAAAGGAACAAAGTGTTTTTGCTGAATGTAACGAAAACAGGAACAAAGTGATTTTCAATGGTATCAGAGTGAAAACGTAATTTTTAAATGCTGGTAACCGGTTATAACCAGTTAATTTCATTCCGATAATTTTTTCATGAAACAAAAGTGTTTAAACACAGTAAATGTTCGGAACTACACCACTTCGTATTGCCCGTGAAAATGAAAAATGTACTGTGATCCTGAAGGAATCTGCTGCATCACACATTTCCTAATAGCCTGTTGTGGATGTAGCATTCTGTAAACGAAGACCTTTTTAATAACTCTCCAATTACTACATATACTGTTCATGCACGTCTAATCCAGATACAAGGAAAACATTATTAGAGGTAAAAAGTTCTCAGGTGTTTTCAAGTCTTCAATGAATTATTGTTAGAAATTATGTATTAATACATATTTGATGCTGCTGGGTTTTGACTGAGAAGCAGATATGTAATTAAAATATACATAACTGTTAATATAATTAACTGTTTGTTTGTTATGATTTCTATGCTGATAAATCCACCACAGAAGAAAAAACATATCGCTAGAGGCAAGTGGATTATTTTTAGCTTGTTTTTCCAGACCAGGTTGCTTGTTTCTCTAGCGAGATCTGGCAACACTCCAATTGGTATTTCACCCACCCCTTAGTGCAGAGAACTTTCATTTAAAAAAATTGTACTTTTATTTCGTTCTAACCAGTTACAATTTGGAAAGGAGGCTGCGGAACTTCTGAACCGGATGAAAAAAAAATGTATTTTGCTCAGAAAGCACATTTTGTTTTTATCCCTAGTTGCAAAGGGTGTGGCATTTTTTTTTATGTTATAAAAGGTATTTGGGATGTGTAGGTTTATGTTACGAATGGCATGTTGGATGTTATTTATGATATACATGGTGACCAGGATGTTTGGCAATGTTTGAGGGATGTCACTTATGTAATATAAACTGTATAAGGCGTGTTATTTAAATGATGTATAATACTTTAATGCCATTCATGCTATTAATCATGGGAATGCGATCTATGATATAAATGGTGTATGAGATGTTATATTTGATATGACAAATGTTTTTTCTGGTGTCAGGGATCTCACCTTTCCAAGCAGGCCTCTGTGTTTTGACAGGATTCCTCCTCCATTCTTTACAGCCACATCAAGAGTTCTTCTGTGTAACTCCACAAGTGATACGCTGAATTCAAACCTACACTCACATGCACACAAATAAAATCAACACAAAAAGAAGTTATTGCAATGAAAATTCAGAGCTGACTGGTTTTGGAGGGGGAAAGATGAC
This sequence comes from Xyrauchen texanus, assembly GCF_025860055.1. Classification (NCBI taxonomy): domain Eukaryota; kingdom Metazoa; phylum Chordata; class Actinopteri; order Cypriniformes; family Catostomidae; genus Xyrauchen; species Xyrauchen texanus. Next base: position 10,719,324 of record NC_068281.1, on the reverse strand, counting down.
TAACGTCTGATCGTAGACCGGGTTCACGGTTTTCTTTATTGTGTTTGTTTTTCTGCGTCCAGAGCGTCGTTTATCAGGCAGCAAATACAAACGGACATATGGATCAGAACCACTTCCAGTGGAAGAGATCAGATTTCTGCAAAAGCACAAACACATACAGTACTTACATACTGAAAACTTCCTACATACTGAAAACTTCCTGCATAATTCTTCAAAATGGTAAAAGTGGTGTGCTTTCTACAAGAACTTCTGTAGCACTGAAATTCTGAAAAATAAACAGTCAAATCTGTGTGTGTTTGTATTATACCTGCAGCTGTGTACCACAACAATTAGTCTGTTTCTCTGGGGACTGTGCCTAATGGTTAGCTGAATCTCACCCAATGCAGCGAAACCAGGCGAGGCACCACTGTGAACGCAAACAAATTCTACTGAAACCATCAGAAATAAAGGGTCTCGAACTGTCAACATCAATAAAACACATCTAAGAAATTTGTCTAACTATGATAACAATTTGGCAAAAATGAAAATTCTCTCATCATTTACTCACCCTCATGCCATCCCAGATGTGTATAACTTTCTTTCTTCTGTAGAACACAAATGAAGATCTTAAGAAGAATAAGCACTGTAGGTCAGTACAATGCAAGTGAATGAGTACCAAGATTTTGTCAAATAAATTCAGCATAAAAGTAATCCATAAGACTCCAGTGGTTTACTCAATGTCTTTAGAATCGATATGATAATTGTGGATGAGAAACAGATCAACATTTAATTCAATATTTTACTATAAATGTTCCTCCCTGCCCAGTAGGTGGCAACAGATGCAAATTGACAAAACACAAGAAAAAGAATATGAAAGCAGATATTTATAGTGAAAAAGGGCTTAAATATTGATCTCTTTCTTAACCACATCTATTATATCGCTTCTGAAGATATAGGTTTAACCACTGGAGTCTTAAGGATTACTTTTATGCTGCCTTTATGTGCTTTTGCAGCTTCAAAATTTTGGTCACCATTCACTTGCATTGTCAGGACCAACAGAGCTCAAATATTCTTCTAAAAATCTTTGTTTGTGTTCAGAGTAGTAAGAAAGTTATACACATCTGTGACGGCATGTGGGTTAGTAAATGATGAGAGAATTTTCTTTTTTGGATGAATTATTCCTTAGGGACAATTTTTGCATCCTTGATTTGATTTTCAGGGGCATGTTTTTTAAGAGGGCATATTTCTTCTAGCCATATCAAAATATACTTACTGTGTGTCATACTTTTACATATGAGATAAAAAATATAAATAAATAAACACAGAGGGTATTTAAAAAAAATGCTAGACATTTAGAATTTCAGTGAGACATTTTGTCTCTTTCATGGCTTTTTTGCCCCAAGCCCTCGTTATTTTTGACACTATGTGTAAGTCATGTCACAGAGCTGTACATACTTCTGTAATTGTTGTATAGTTCTCTGGAGCTCCAGGGTGGCGCTGGGATTGGAGATATCGGATGCTATGCTGGGTGTTGGCTCTTTATTATTCAGGTGCATTTGAGAACCAGAAATGGCAAGGCTAGATAAACTCCGCCCTGATTTAGCCAGACGGGCAGGCAACTCTTCCAATGGTGTGTTGTCTGTTAATGGCTCCAGCTGTGGGGAGGATGTTGGGGTTGGCTGGGTTATGGGTGCTGGGCTCAGCTGGACTCTGGGTGTTGAGGTAGGCTCTGAAACAGTGGGTTTCTGCTGAGGGGAGGGATTGGAGCTGACACTGGCGCTGGGACGGCGGATCTGGACTGAGGAGGGCTGATCCGATACAGCCAACTTCTCCAAACAGAGCACCTGAAATGAACAAACACACTTCGGTTATTGTGTTTTAGATAGACTACCAATTAAATTGTTGCATGGACAGCTGCCATGGAGCAAACATGGGAAAAAGGCAGTCAAGAGCATAATGTTAATTAGGGATTGTAGCAGTTCTCGAATTCATGAATAGCATCTACTGGGGTTTGAATGAAGACCTTGAAGTCAGAGGTGTCTTGCCCGTTAAACTGAGGAGAAAGATTTTTGAGTCAAATGGATTTTTAATGCAACTAAAAAAAAAAAAAAAAACATTGTGGACTAATAAAAATGTTGTGCCAAACTCCCATGGAGCACAAATGAATATCACATCAGCTTTTTTCCATATGCATAGTAACCACTGGCTGTCAAGTTCTGTCTAAAGTCTAAATACATTCAGTATTTCAGTAGGTCAGATTTGAACCCAGTTCCCCAAGCTCAATAAATGAAAGCTGTACCCGTAGACGGTGCTTTCACACTAGCACTTTTGGTGTGCACCTGGAGTCGAATGATGCCAAAGTTCGGTTTGTTTGGATAACGTGAATGCTGTTTTCCCAAACTCAGGTGCGCACTTGGGAACTGCACCCAAGTCCACTAGAAAAGGTGGTCTGGGGTATGGTTCATGTGAACTCCAGTATGATTCACTGCTGATATGAACACAATCACAGCAAATCACAGAAGTGAACCGCTTGTGATGACGTATAATTTGCGTCTTTGCAGGCTACAGATTGCAACTTTCATGGTATACTACATTTCTCATACCTGCTTGTGTCCAGATACACCACCTTCATAGAGCAGCTGACATTGCTAAACGCTAATATTCATCACATCATTGCACATTCAATGCATCCGTGGGAGACAAACACAAGTGTTGTTCTGTGCATGGCATGTGTTCATGGTAAATCCAAAGAGACAAACTTTAATACTTCACTTAGCACAGTGACGTCTTCTCGAGTTGCTACCAAGAACATTGATGATGTAATAGAACCGTGGTTCAGACCCAAAAAATATGATGTGAACATAGACCAGCGGGGGCAGGAGGAGGAGGGAGGAAAGGAACTCGGGTTCGGTCCAAGCAATCGAACCAAGTGTGAAAGCACCCAAACCTCTATGACTTACCATCCCAGATCTTTACCCACTATGCAACCACCCCCAATATACACATACACAAAACAGCTGCACGGTTTGTTACCCTAAGGGCCATCTTCATTTTAAGTGTAGCATTTGGCCCGGAGTTCTTGAGGGGGAATCTCTGGCTGATCGTCATCTGATCCTCCTGCAGCAGCTTAGACAGAGGAAGAGAAAACATCCCCAGAGAGCACTCGTGTTTCTCATCCTTCACCTGTGCGTGACACACACACACACACACACACACACACACACACACACACACACACACACACACACACACACACACGCACGCATTAGTGTGAATCTCACAAAAATATATTCAGGTTACCGCAAAATCGAAAGAAAACTAGAAACAAGATATGCATTTCCTGAAGGAAACACCAGTGCTTGCAAGGCACCCAAAATAGTATTACAGTTTTAGGTAAGCTTAAGTTTTAGGTTTTGATTCTGTGTAAATAAATTCTGCATCAGAGCCACTTTGCTGCCGTCATGACAATGAATATGCTTCTTGTTTTCGGCAGTCGGCAGGACACAAGAATCAACACAGAAGCACTGTGCAGTGTAAAAGTACCTTTAAATGGTTTAACATATGAAAGTAAGCAAACCAATCACAAACCAGTATGCAAATAAAAGCAAGAGAGAAGAAATTGTAATTCAATATACATGTATCATGATAACGACATCACTTTTGGTTACATTTTGAATGCTAAAATCCATTCAATGCAAGATATAAATTCCTTCAAAAGTTTTTTTTTTTTTTACCTCCACTTCAAGTTCTTGACTCTTTGGATTGTGAATCAGGAATGTGAATGCCTCCTCCCAAACCGGCTCGAGGGTTTTAAATCGTGTCTACAATTAATAGAGAATGTAAAATATTTGACCATTTAATATGTAGCAACAGTGAAAACACAAAAGGGCTGAGACCCAGGTCTCTATATTCCAATCATGAGTATAATCACAGTTCAGTTTAACTCAAATATCAGTAAAGAACTGCACAAATGGGATTTAAATGGGACCCATAACAGTAATTGTGTGGGACTCCAATAAAATGCATTATTGCCTTACACACCAAGACTCTCATTTTCTATTAATAATTGTAAAAAATATTCTGTGAGGACAATACAGCTCAAGAAATCTTACATATCTTTCTGCATTAAAAAAAAAACATGTTAAAGGACAAGTTCACCCAAAAATTTCAATTGTCACCAATTACTCAATCCTCATTCTGGTCACATGACACGAATAACAACATAAATTATGATCAGTTCATCATTCAAAGTGATTGTATGCCTTTAGAAGATTTTGAATATGATGTATGACACTTTTGGTTTCTTTATTAAGACATTATTACATTATTTTAATTAAATTAAAACTTGTGTTCTGTCAAAGAGAAAAAGTCATACAAAGTTGGAACAACATGAGGGTGAGTAAACGATAACAGAATTTTCATTCCTGGGTGAACTATTCCTTTAATACACAGTGAAATGTTTAGACATGCTTGACTGAATTTGTTGATCAATCCTGAATTTATGCAAGTGTGTTTACCTTGCTCTCGTAGGATTTGTGTCCCACAGTAAACTGGACCATTGGATTTGGATCACTCGTGACCTTCTTACCAGACTAAAAGTCATGAACACATAGTTTAATTAACATCCCTTTCACATTAAAAAAAAAAAAAAAAAAAGGAAAAAGACAGCCTCAACGAAACACTTGCTTATTAATAAATAACAATGTAGTCAAAAGGTGAACTCCAGACTCCTTTAAAAGCGGTTCTATTTTACATAAATAATTCGGCTCATGCTGAGCTCACATGAGCAGACGAATATTACTCACTTTGTCTCTGCAACCCCTCCGATATTGGACACTTCACTGGTGAGAATAAAATCAACTAAAAGGAATATTCTGGGTTCAAAACAAGTTAAGCTTAATCGACAGCATTTGTGGCATAATATTGATTACCAAAAAAAATAAATGACTTTGACATTCCTCCTTTTCTAAAGCAAAGAATCTGGGTTACAGTGAAGAACTTACAATGGAAGTGATAGGGCCAGATTTTGAACGTTAAAATACTTTTTCAAAAAGTATAGCCCAAGACATAAACAATATGCATGTAAACATGATTGTAGTGTGATAAAACCACTTACTAACCTTTTCTGTGTAAAGTTATAGCCAATTTTACCCTAAAATGACTGTAAAAGTGACAAATTAAACCACTTTACAGCTCAAATATAAACAAGTTTTAACAAAATAATGAATGTAAGTAAAAAAATAAATAAAATAAAAAGCTCCACATTTCTGCCTTTAAACCCTCCAAAAACTGTCCCCATTCACTTCCATTGTAAGTGCCTCACTGTAATCCAGATTTTTGCTATTTTTAAAGAAAAGGAGGGACAATTCAATGTTTAGTCGTACTCAAAATTATGCCACAAATGCTGTAGATTGAGTTTAACTTATATTGAACCCGGCATATTCCTTAACTGTGAATGGAGCATTTCTACAATGATGTTAGTAACTTAAAAATAATGCTTTTGCATAATGCTGCTGCATCCATGTCGCTGGGTGTCCATTCAAGTCCATGACTTATACTGCTTTATCAGCCAGCACAACATATACAACATATACTTTTAAATACTATATAACTAACAATGGACTTCAATCATACAATCAATCAAAGATTGTCATAATGACATAAAACATTGTTGAAATCAAGTACGGTCACATGTGTGTCTTGGCTGCTTAGTTGATTCATGAATTGCCTCTCATCTGTGTGTTCAGAGAACCCCTTACAGTCTGAATTCAGTGCATTTCAGACAGTCAATCACACTGTGTGTAAGATGCAGTTTTAGATCTGCATGCAGTTAATCAAAGCAGACAGACAGCACACATGGTACCTGCAGTGGGGAGATCTGCATGATTAACTTAATAATCATCCTGGTAGTCTTTCAACACCTGTCTATTGGATGTATGTGTGCATGAACTGAGGAAATCAGTAGTGCTGTGTTACCTTTGTCGATTTACTGGCTGTACCCTTCTTCAGACCAGCATAGTTGAATTCTAAAGGATTGCGCTTATTTCCCCAAGCAGAAAAGGACAACACACACAAATACAGGCAGGATTATTAGGAGGAGGGCATGCAGAATTAAATTTGTAATTACATAAAAACACGCACAGACACCATGGAATATTCAGTCTCTCTCACACAAACAAGCACATATAACACAATGAATTGAGGGTATAGAATTAAATGCATGTTAATTTGATGAAATGATAAAAGAGGAGGTCTCTTTTATTGTTTGTAGATTAATTGGTAAATCACTCAAACTTGTACTGAAGTTAATACAACAATAATTAATGTTCAATTAATAAAGCAGTCCTAACAGAGCACATAAATCAGATCACAGAATGTAAAAAGAGGCGGAGTCTCGTTACCAGTTTGCAGCTAGTCACGCACAGCCAGACTTTTGACTTGCTGCATAAAGTCTGGTCCTCATCGCAGCTTATTTGGTTCATTTTATTGTCATGTAAACCAACCAACTACAGTTTGTTTTGTTTTACGTGCCATTTACGGGTAACTGGCAAATCCAGTGAATATTTCATCCTCAAAAGCACATGTTGTATCATTTATAGGTACAAACCCTGTGTGCAGTTACCCCCAGTTAGTTTGTGGGTGTTCCAAGGCTGAGACAACTATTATGACCTACACTTGCTCAGGTATAAAAGGGCATGAAAGTTTTTATTCATCTCTGTTTAACTACTGAAGTCTGGAGAGTGGGCACAGGATAGTACACAATTTAAATGTCAGGGAAAGTGATATAAAACATTTTGAAGACCATGATGCACAAAGATGAAAGAGAAATAAACACAGCAATCCAAAGAGAATCAACAGGAGTCCAACCCACACTTCACTGAAAATGCAACACATCTGGGTGCAGAAATATATACCAGCTCATGGGAAGCTGATGATTCAAGATGTTTGAAGCCAATTCATCCATTCAAATGACAAATGAGGATGCTAGCTGATATATAGCTGATGCATTATAATGAATGTCTTGCAGTGAAGTGCCATGTGACACCTGCTTCTTTCAACATGCACAAAAATGACATTCTACTACACCTGAAACTAAACCTCACAGTTAACCTGTCTAACTGCAGAAGTTGTCTAATAGCCCCACCCACTCCTGTCTCATTTACATGTATTCATTTAGCAGATACTTTTATCCAAAGCAACTAATCTAAGGGATGAAACGCATACAAATAGTGCTTTTATGCCATTTATATATATATATATTATATATATATATATGGTGGTGGTGTAGTGGGCTAAAGCGCATAACTGGTAATCAGAAGGTCGCTGGTTCGATCCCCACGGCCACCATTATTGTGTCCTTGAGTAAGACACTTAACTCCAGGTTGCTCCGGGGGGGTTGTCCCTGTAATAAGTGCACTGTAAGTCGCTTTGGATAAAAGCATCTGACAAATGCATAAATGTAAATGTAAAATATATATTTAGATGTATTTATTTATATTAAAAATAATATTAGAAGAAATAGATATTTTTAATCTTTAGCTACTTTATCTTAATCATTGCATATTAATGTTTTATTACATTGTATATTTCAAATTATATATTTTTTTTTTTTACATTTTCCAAATTATTTGCTTTCATTTTAACAATTAAACCATATCTCCTCATAGGTATTCATATAAAAAGTATCCCTCAGGGATAATATAGTGTTATTGTAATTGTATTGTGTTGTTAGAAATGAGATGCAAAAAGATAACAAAAATAAAAAATTGCCCGGAACTTCCTCTTATCAAAACACCTCTTTAAAAAAATATGAGGACACGTCAACAAAAGAGGAAAACAATACACACTAAAACACCTCTGATGATATTGTGAAAATGTGGGTGGGGCCTCTATGAACATAAGCATGCTGAAAACAAGAAAATAAAGCATTAGGAGGAAGATTATAAGTGCAAAAGGGAAGTAGAGATCTAACAAGAAGACTTTGTAATCAGAGAAACTGGCAGTCGAGTCACAAAATGCAGGTAAAATTCAAGGTGCAATATAATATCAACATGCCAGCAAAGTGACTCACAAACATTGTCCTGTAGAGGGCAGCAGTGTTCTCACAAAACACCAGCCCAGCAGAGCGGCGCTCTTGCAGACACCCAGTGCCCACATGCCCTTCAAAAACACTCTTCAATGACAGGAAACCAGAGAGGGGCGACAGAAAGAAACAGAGGATGAAAGAAGAAAACCAAAAACAAGTGTAGACGAAGTGATTAGTGATAGACCGATATTAGTTTTTTAATGGCCGATGCCAATATCCAGAGTGCAGGGTGGCTGACAGGCCGATATATCACACAATTTAAAATAGTAAATAACTTAAACATAAAATTGCTCAATAATGAATAAACTCTTATTAAGCACTGTATTTACTCAATTTTTCACTACACTTGAACTTAACATACAATATAACATAAAATATTGTATTTTAAAATGGTACATAGCAGTTTCTTCTGATTTCTGTTTAGTCATAACATTTTTGTAATTTTTTTGTACACTGAGAAATTGTTAATATATTAGGAAGAAGGATACAGTACACACAGTAGTCCAGCAACTATGGATGGCATGAGCGCATTAACTATCGCATTTTCAAAAAAAATACAGAATCAAACCAATTGCACATACAGTTTATAGTGAATAAGACATTTACTTATAGCACACGTGAAGTGCTTTTACTTTGAAGTTGCACTCATGCGCTCGTACGGATCCAGCAGGAGCAAAAGCAATCTACTGATGGTTTAATCGGCCTCAGTGACCAGCTTGGATTGTCACGGACTGACTCTCTTTTTTGTTTTGTTTTTAGTATTTTCTCCCCATTTCTCCCCAATTTGGAATGGCCAAATCCCAATGCGCTCTAAGTCCTCGTGGTGGCGTAGTGACTCGGCGTCAATCCATGCATCTTATCACGTGGCTGGTTCAGCACATTACCGCGGAGACGTAGCGCGTGTGGAGGCTTCACACTATTTTCCGCGGCATCCATGCACAACTCACCACATTCCCCACCAAGAGCGAGAACCACGCATTATAGCAACCGGCCAAGTGGTTGCTTAAGAAGCCTTACTGGAGTCACTCAGCAGGCCCTGGTTTCGAACTTGCGACTCCAGGTGTGGTAGTCAGTGTCTTTACTTGCTGAGCTACCCAGGCCCCTGTCATGGACTAACTCTCTTGATTCGTGAATCAGAGGAACTTTTGAACCTGATCCTTAAGTTTTGATTCTGGCTGATAGAATACACGCTTCAGAGAAAGATATTAGAGAAGTGCTCGACGGGAAGAAAATGCTGGATTTTTGTGAGGTTTGTGAATTACACCCTTTAAACGAGATACCTGCATATTTGCAGATGGTATATAATATAATGTTTATTAATATTTGCCTTTTATCATAGGAAAAGAAAGTTAAAATTTACAGGGAACTGTAGAGGAGAGACATGCTTCATATGCAAGCAGGCGATTCTCAGCACCCTCAAGAAACAAATTGGCCAAATGGGAAAATGTATCCCCGAGAATTTAAAAAAATCCAAATATCAGCCAATTTATCGGCCTTGGATATATATCGGTTGACCACTAGAAGTGATATCAGATAAAAGAGTGAACGATTCTTAGGGAGAAGGTGAAGAAAAGGTGAAAGACAGGAAAGCAAGAAGGAAAGGAAGTCTATGTAGGTGTGTTTGAACGTGAGGTTTGTATGTGTGTGCTCACTGGCAGGTTTTTGGCTGAGTCCAGGTGCACCAGTAATAAAGCTGATGACAGTCCGTCATTTGCTTGCCCCTTATCTGCTTTAATGCTGCTTAAAACCTGAAATACAAAACATTAAATCTTTATCAGCATTGAATCTGTGTGTGTGCGTGTGTGTGTTTTGTTTTGTTCACGCTGCAAACAAATCCGATTTAGTTTTTGAATATAATCTTTAGGACTGACTCTTCACACTGTTGTTTAGCAAATCTGATCAGTTCGTGCAGTAGTGATGTAGGCATTAGACTTTCTCATACAACAACTGTCAGTGAGGAAAGAGTACGAGTTTTGCCTTTGCTCATGCCAATCATGACATCTCACAAAGGAGCTGAAATCAGGTGCATGAGAGAACATAAGAACCAGAGGCATTACTGTATTTACACGTTAATGCAAATAATATATTGGGTCCAAAACAGCTGCCTCGTTCACTTCTTCACTCACAGTGAATGTCATATATTTAGGTCCACACTGATTCTGCAAACACAGAACTCAAGATCGCCCCACAATCTGAACGCCGCTCCGTATTGACCTGGATTTATGCAATGTGACACGCTATTTGACAAAAAAGTAGTGGTGTAACGATTCCCTTATCTCACGAAATGGTTCAGTTCAAGATTCTTTAAACCAAGCCTTTGAAAGTTTTTTTTTTTTTAATTATTATTGTTATTACTTTTAATGCAAAACAGTTCCTTTCCTTAAACATTAAGCTGAAAGTATTGTTCTTAAAAGTGCTAAATGATCCATCAGAGATGTACTGGGACTAAAAATCACCCCAGAACAGGGCAATGGTGACCCCAAATGGAAATATTAGCTAATAATTCTGCTCACTGAAAATACAAAATTATGTTAAATGCAAATGCAGCTTACACACAGCCATTGACTACATACATTTAAAATATTTTTAAATATTGTAAGTCTACAGTCATTTAAATTAGCTTAGAACAAATGTCCATGGGAGGTCCCCGCTATGATAGTAAAAACGAATGCATGCAAGTATAAGTTACCTCATCGAGTTTATCAGGTGTAGAGAGCAGAGAAAGCCATTCAATTTTCAAGTGAAGCTTGCCTGTAGCAATATCATCAAGTACAAACCACTACAAACACAACACACAGACTTAGAAGGGATGTGATACAATAGCACATGTATACCACAATCATGTTGTAAATCACTTTATTAAATTTGATGTCATTTTAACATTTTTGTACAAATATAAACACTCAAGAATGTATCACGCTTAATTTATGACTGCAAGGAGTAATGCTGCATCATGTCTTGTTGGACTGTTGTAATTGAGTTTCTGAAGAGTAAAAAACGCTCATGCTTTGTCGATCTTGTTATTACAAGTTGAAATCTCTGAATTAATTTTAAGCTCCAACTTCTGTAACTTGACCATCATATAAAAAAGAACCAAAAAATGGCCTGAGCAGTTCTCTGTACTTCAGTATTTCATATGTTTGACATGCCCTTTTATTATAGCCAGTGTTACTAATATTTCTTAATTATTTTGCAAGAGCATATAAAGATGAATTAACATAGCTAAAGTATTTTGCTGCCATTTACAACAAAGATGCACGTGGATCCATTTTGGCATTATGAGCATTGCCATAGAAACAAATAATTTTTATTGAATCCGAGGACATAAAAAGCTCAGAGTTTATGTTATCATCTTGCATTTACAATAAATGAGGTGAATGCAGCATCACCCTACACTTTACATTTGGAAGCATGTCTATATCTCTTCTCTAAAAAATTACAAAAGTCAACCAAACAATACATGTTACTCGTACCTCATCTACTTTCTTTTCCTTTTGCAGTTCATCGACGTTGATTGTAATGCTAGAGAGAAGGAGAAAAATCAAATGATTGAATAAAACACAAATCCTGATGATCTTTGAGGTACAATACTGAAGGATGATGTCATGTGATTGTCATGTTCAATCAGTCAAGTCAATGTTAAATCAGTCAACTCAATAAGACAATAAGCTTGATTAATCAGAGCCATTACCCTCCCAAAAAATCATCCTTATCTGGGTCCTCATCAAACAACTCTATCGACAGATTCTGTCCTGGGTGATCATATACAAATGCCTAAAACATACACAAACACATTACTTAAGAATTAAGTGAGAAAAAAAAAAAGATTCATTTAAAGAGACCCCTACACACCCTTACCTCATATACTTCATTCCATTTAGGGTTTACACACTCTTTGATGACTTTAGATCGGAAGAGCTGGTTACCAAGCTGAACAACGCCATATGGGTCAGACTTCCCTTTTATCAAACCACCCAGAAACTTGTCCTTTCCTACCAGGTCCTGTGCCTCTAAGAAGTGAATCCGCAGAATGCCCTATACCAAACACACATATATACGTACATAATGTTTACGATATATATACACAGTACAATCATTATATACATTTGTGAAGGCGGGGGTGTGATCGAGCTCCGATCGGTGTTTTGTTACAACAGTATATGCATGTGTGTGTGTGTGTGTCACCTGGGGCATAGGAAAGCGGAGTTTAGCAATCAGTGCATCTTCTACTAGTGGAATAGTGATTTTGTTTGGCAACACCAGATAACTGTAGATGATATCCTGAATGATACTGTCACACAAGCCACTGTGAGAAAGAGAGAGGTAGATAGAGAGAGATCAGGACAAATGATGTCAAATTAACAATAAAACAAATCAATTACATTAAATTCTATCTTTCATAAACATGTACATGCAGACATGTATAATATAATATAACAACAGCAAAAAGTTGAATGCTAAAAATGACAACACAATAATTACTCAAAATACTCAAAATATTTGAAAACAGAAAATGTGAACTATTAATTAGCAAGTCTGTTGGTAGATTTTGGAACAGAATCTAAAACCAACAACCATTTCTGTTTATCAGCCAAGTGGGTGCAATTATCGGCTGATAATCTCAAAATGGCAAAATATTTTTACTTGTCTATCACTAGTTGCATGGACACATGTATGTCTTTTGTCCTATTCTGAGTTTAACAGCCCCTGGTTCTCACCCAATTTTATTGAATAGAAAATAGCAGATTGAACATTGATAGAATTTTGTTTTGGGGTGAACAATTCACTTTAATGTCTGTTCTTGGGAGCTGTATGTGCACAGATTGGCAGAGTTGAACCTTTTTCTTCTTCTACAAAGACCACCAGTTGAGGTAACAGTCAACATCCCTTTTTGAAGCATTATTATGTTGGCATGCTGTTATTCTACAGACTTGGTTAAGGCTTTATCCCAAATCCCTAAATCAAGACTTAAATTATTAATTGTAACTCCTACACCTAAGTCACATCCAGCAAATTTGGCACAGACCTTCAGACTGTTCTGACTTAAGGCGCAGTCACACCTACCTTCGCACAGCGAAGTTCTGCGGGCAAAGAAAGAGTAGGTGAGCGTTGATTGCATGTGAAATAAGCAAAAAATTACTGTCAAGCAGCCTTTTTTTGATGCTGCACTTTGTACTTTGGAGAGTATATACAAAAAGAAACAATTCAGTGAAACTGTGGACAAAGCACCGACACACAGAGGTCAATGCCAAACCAAGAAACTTCCTTTTGGCTGTAAAAGTTCACCAAACCCGAACTCCACGCGAAATCCGCGAGGAGAAATTCTTTGCCTAAAACTTAAAAAAAAAACAAAAAAAAACGCACGATTGTGAATCGAGCAGATTCCCATTGAGATGACTATTTCGCCCATGGAATTTCGCCATGCGAAGGTATGTGTGACCATGCCTTTAGTGTACTATGTCTTTTCTGACTGATCCGACAAGCAGCTTTCCCGTAGCAAACAATCAAATATTCCATAGACTTACATTACAGGAATGATCAAAGGAGTCAAGAATGTTCAAACTTCAACTGTCAAAAATTGTAATGTAAACAAACACACACAAGACCTTACTTTACACTGAGCTCTCTCTTGATCAATCGATCTATTTATCTACCTGTCTATATGTCTTTCTGACTGCAGGGCCTGTAAAACCTTAGTGTTTAAAACAATTTCAAACTTTTAGGCTAGGCAACATCAAAAAAATTGACAAACTTTACCAATCTAGTATTTATATTTTTCTCTCTTTTAGATCATGTGACATCAAAAACATTTGGGATAAAGGGGACAAAAATAGTAACAAATGTGTCCTACACCATACTTACATCAGCCCTCTATTTGCACTTTAGATGTGTGAATTTGAACACATTTTGTCTTAGGTTTTATTCTACAGTCATTACGATGTTCTTTAAGGAATGTTCCTGGTTCAATACAAGTTAAGCTCAATCGACAGCAATTGTGGCATAACGATGATTACCAAACATTATTTTCCGTCTCGTCCCGCCTTTTCTTTAAAATAAGCAAAAATGGAGGTTACATTGAGGTACTTACAATTGAAGTGGGAGGCAATTTTTAGATGGTTTAAAAGGCAGATATATGACGCTTATAATTTTATAAAAGCACTTACATTCATTCTTCTGTTAAAACCTGTGTATTATTTGAGCTGTAAAGTTGTTTAAATCATAATCTTTACAGCCGTTTTAGGATTTTAGGTTTTGTTGACATCGTCATGGCTATGAAGATGAAAACTGGCTATAAATTTACACATTGTTTTATTACGATTTTTGCTTCTTTTTTTTTTAAAGGAGAGATGAGTCGAAATACATTTTTGTGGTAATTAACATTATGCCACAAACGCTGTCGATTGAGATTAACATGTATTAAACCCGGAAAGTTCCTTTAATCTAGATTATCAGATATAGAGATCAAAGAATTCATATTGAAGTTAGCTTTACCATCACCCCAGCAGAGTTTCAAATTTGACTGTTTTAGGAGGGTGTGTGTGTGTGTGTGTGTGTAAGAGAGAGAGAGAGAGAGAGAGAGAGCAAGCGAGCAAATGGACAAAATCTTATTTCACACGTCTTAACCACAAAACACACAACACCAGCTCCACCTAGGAATATGACTATAAAGAGAGAGAGAGAGAGAGAGAGAGAGAGAGAGAGAGAGAGAGAGAGAGAGAGAGAGAGAGAGAGAGAGAGAGAAATAGGAAAGATCTAAGGTTACTCCACTGGGGCAAACACATTTAACTCTGTGTTTGGACTGAAATCTCACACAAATAGTTGGTACGTGCTGATGGGTCAACTATTATGATAAAACCCATCATTACAAGAGGGCGTTTCCACGGATCCTCAGATGTTGTCAGACAGGAAGAGCAAAATTTCTGAGACTGCAGTATGCATAATGCATGTGAGAGAGAGCGTTATATGTGCCACCTCAAAGCACAAAAAACATGACAGCATGTGTATGTTGCCTAGTCTACTTCTTGGTTTTACAAAGCTGAAATAATAATTTGCTTACAAAATCATTATACACACAAATACTCATCTATACAAACACACAGAACATTCTGTACTGTAGTGTCTTGTGTGTCACTTACTTTATTCCTGGGATGTCCAGCATGTTAGTAAGACCAGTCCAGTTTATATCCAGCAACTGACAGAGACAAACACACAAAAATGATTGAGCTATGGCTGTCGGATGGTAGTTGACATGACATGTCAAGCAGTGTCCTGCTTTGCAGCATGCTACATCTAAGACTATTTAAAAAAATCAATTATTTTATAATTATTATACATACACATGAGACTACATGGAACTTGTACTTTTAAGAATAATTTTCTCACACCACCTGACTATTTATGTGAACTGCAAAAAGCTAAAAGGTGATTAAAGGTTTAAAAACTTCAGTTATAGCACCTATAATCTGCACCAGCATCCAATCAGAACCATCCAGTTAAGAATTTTTACTCCGATTGGACACAGGCAGTGTATTGAACAGCTGCTGCTCTAATGGAAGTAGGTATAATAAAACGGTTCATGACACTTAAAGGGATAGTTCAACCAAAAATGAAAATTCTCTCATCATTTACTCACCTTCATGCTATCTCAGATGTGTAAGACTTTCTTTTTTTTGCTGAACACAAACAAAGATGTTCTACTAAAAATGTTTGTTTGTGTTCTACAGAAGAAAAGTAATTTGCATCTTGGATGTCATGAGGGTGAGTAAATAATGAGAGAATTTCCATTTTTGGGTGAACGATCCCTTTAAAGATATAAAGTTACGTTCCTTTCAGATCAATACCACCGAAGACAACCAATAGAAATGCAGTTTCATTACTAGTTAAGGATCACAATTTCTGATCATTTCAATTAATAGTTTAAAGTTTTGGGACAGCTTGAATGGCTATAGATTTAGAGATCTTGTTTGATTGCAGCAGTTTCTGAAAAGCAGGTAAGAGCAGTGTTTTGAGTTTAAGGAAAGCCTAGCAGTTAAAACCACTGGAGTTAATAGGGTGCGTGTTTATTAAATAACAGGCATATTCTCATAATTTCTTTATGTTGATTAATAGTCTAATGTAAGAAAGTCAGGTATGCAGTAAAACTGATTAGATAAAGACAAAAGAGAGAAAGAGTGTTTTCATTGGTGGTGTATGTGTGTGTGTGTGTGTGTGCATATGTTGAGATTACATACCGGTTTCTTGAGGAAGAATAGAGACAGTGCTCCAACAAGAGGCATGTCTCCTAGCAATGGCTCCATGATGACCCTTAACACCCCATTAAGCTACACATAAACAAAAACAAAACAAACTTTGGCACCAGGAACAACATACGCCAATGTTAGCCATTTACACAAAATTGGTAGCATAAAATATCAGGTAAGAAAATGTATATATTCCTAACAAGAAGAAGAGCTAACAACAAGGTCACAGGTTGGATCCCCAGACAACACAGGTAATGACTTAGCTTTAAGGCTCTGATGTCACTTTGATTAATTAATGTTATTGAAATGTAAAAAGACACAAATTGGATTTAAACGTGCCTCACTGGCATTAGCACTTTGGCATAACTTGGCATAGCATGTGTGCTACCCAGGGACATCGCTAAACTTCACAGGGCCAGAATTTTTTTTTAAAGGGTTGGCCCCCTATCTTTAGGGTTCAATTGTTTCCTGTAAATTCTTAACTATCCTGTCCAATAATAGGGAAAAAACTATGAAAAACATAAAAAAATTAACCAAATAACTGCTTACAGATTTTACAGTGATGGACATTATCAATGATGTCTGACTCTGATCTAATAAATTGGAGGCGCTATTCTGATATATAATACAAAAATAACCAAAATGTAAGATGAACAGATATCAGTGGACTCTCTGAGAGTTTTTAGGGTAACACACACACACACACACACACACACTTTCCTATTAATCTAAATGAGGATATGACATAATGCCCTAAAAACAAAATACAGTAACTATGGCAATACTGAAACTGAAAAAAAAAAAGTGTCTTTAAAGCCATTTTCATAACTCAACTATGACTAAATGTGTAATTTCTGTTTTGCTCTTGCAGGGCAGCATAAACTTCTATTGCTTTTATACTGATGATCATAATTACAAAAGACTAACCCCAACCTTAAAAGTAAACCTTTTCACTTTTTTCTAATATATACGGACCACGTTTACATGTACTTAAGAAAATGGTTTATTCCAAGGTTTTTGCAGAAAGTGGCATTCTGAGACGTCATGTAAATTAGAATGCTGATTTCCTTACACCGTGTCCTAACCAGACGTGACGTGATAAGATTCCAGCGACAAGCAACCTGTCTGTACACACCAGGCGTGACGAGACACTGCACTATTCATACACTAAAATGAGGATAACTGACAATAACATTTTGAAAACAGTAGGTTTATTGAATGCAACAAATTCTCACACATAAGCGCCATAACACTTTCAACGGCAAGCCCCGTGGGGATAAATACACAATCACACACATTGAAAAGTTACTTTATGAATTGCATCCTTATTCATTCAGTTACGATTTATGTTCATGTGGTACTCCTGTTGTTATTTCGCTGATCTCCACATAATGGTGAAGCAGAGAGAAAGTTAGAATGAGCCAGTATGTCTCCCCTCTACCATTCTGAAACTGTCTGTGTGTGTGTGTGTGTGTGTGTGTGTGTGTGTGTGTGTGTGTGTGTGTGTGTGTGTGTGTGTGTGTGTGTGTGTGTGTGACAGAGCTCCGGCTGAAGAAAACAAGACCTCAAGCACAACATTTGGTAGGTGTGTGACACCCTCACCCAAAAATTAAGTTGTTGTGTACCGGCTAGTGAGATGCCAGCTTTAATATACTTCAAGAAGAAGAATTTTAGACCCATTTGTTGTCTGCGCTGTCTGGCACGACGTCGCAAAAATAGAAACCATTTCAAAAATATAGAAGCCCTTTTACTGTCATGGCTGGTTAGGACCAAAAACTCTGATTAACATGGATAAGATACTTTTTATCGTGTGTCGTGTTTGGTCAGGACACGGTGTTACGCTGCTTAAGGGATTAAGAGAAGCAGTTTAACACACCTAGGTTTCTCTTGGAGAAATATAATATGGCCATGTAAACACATAAGCTGCATTCTGGTTTTTATTTGAAGAATGCACGTGTGAGGAACAGACCGGGATAACAAACAACATAGGACGGAGACCAACAACAAGTTAACACAGTGGAAAGTATAAAACATTTCTGGGAGTCCAGATGGAAAAATCACATACACTATAAACTATACCCATTTATACCATCAATGTAAAATATTGGCTGGCCCTCATGTTTGCGTATATGCCCTCAGACATTTGGGAAATCTCTGGGATTTACGTTAGCGGGAAACCCCACTGCTGCATCGCAATTCCAATTCAGGTCGCAATAGAAAGTTAAGGAAACAAACACAGCAACAACTTTGGAATATCTGGAAATAAAGCAAATCAACTGAGAATAAAATAGCAAAGTCTCGATTCCCATGGTTGTTATTTACAACCCCCCCCCACCCCCCCACGCACACACACACACACACACACACACACACACTCTTACCTGAATGCTCTTGATTCCTGCACGGCAGTAATATCGTTTGATGTCCACATCAATTTCTGTGTTTCCAACAAAACTGCACAAACAGAACAAGGCAAAAATATGAATTTCTGAACCCCAATAATGAGTCCTAAAGGGTAACTTTATTTGTGTGTGTTTTTACCTTATCTGTAGGTCCATAATAATCTGTCGCTTATCTACATTTTCCGTATAAACTTTCACTCCATCCACCCTGAGGGGCTGCAGAAAAAAATTTAAGTGATTTCATTTTTATTTCATTTTGTATAGGAGCCAAAATGTAAACAGAATACATAAATACGTCAATCAATATGAAGGGGTAAATATGAGGGGGTCTGGTGTTGGGAGTTTGTATATAGGTCGTACAGAGTGACTCCAGCCAGCTGTCCTAAGCAACCAAATTGGCCCAGTTACTAGGGAGGGTTGAGTCAAATGGGGTAACCTCCTCGTGGTCGCTATAATGTGTGGTTCTCGCTCTCGGTGGGGCACATGGATGCCGCGGAGTATAGCGTAGGCCTCCACATGCACCATGTCTCCGCTGTAACACACTCAACAAGCCACGTGACAAGATGCGGAGGCTCAGACATGGAGGCAACCGAGTCACTACGCCACCACAAGGACTTAGAGCGCAATGGGAATTGGGCATTCCAAATTGGGGAGAAAAGGGGAGAGAAAATAAAGAAGAAAAAAAAATCATGCAAATGTGCATGGTTAGAAATATGCAAATGTTTTATTTTAGGGGAAGGGTTAAGATTAGTATGTAGTTGTTATATTTGTATTTATATAAAAATAATAAAACTCAAGATGTTTTCTCATTTCACGAGTCACGTGCCCATATCATCTATAATCTAGTTGAGGTAAGAGGTTGCTTCTATACTCTAATAATTAATTGAAAGATTAGATGGGCGTGCTCTTTCCGAATTTATATTTAGTAAATTAATGTAGGGCGCTGCCGCACTAGCACTTTTGGAGTGCACCGGAGTCCAAATGACATCAAAATTCAGTTCGTTTGGGTGGTGTGAGTTCTGTTTTCTGAACTCGGATGTGCACCCATGAACCACACCAGAGTACACTTGAAAAGGTGGTCTGGGGCAGCGGTTTTCAAACTGGGGTCTGTGGAACATTTCTGAAAAAAGTGGGTGAAAAAAGCACATTATATAGGCACAATTAATCGTATTTTAACTGCGATCACAGTTTCTGCCTCTCGTGGTTAAGTAAGCATAATCGTCTGCGATATTAATGAGCCAGCAAACAGAAATGATCAGCCAGGTAAAGTTGCAAATTGTAACTCATTTTTATTATAGGCTGTGTCTACATATGACCCAAAAATATGATGTGAACGGAGACCAGCGGGGCAGGGGGGAAAAAATAAACTCGAGTTTGGTTCAAGAAATCGAACCAAGTGTGAAATCAACCTTAGTTAATTATCTGCATATATATATATATATATATACATACATACACACACACACACACACACACACACACACACACATTGTGTTTCCATATTTCATGGGACTTTCCATAGACATAATGGTTTTATACTGTACAAACTTTATATTCTATCCATAAACCTAACCTACCACTAAACCTAACCCTCACAGAAAACTTTCTGCATTTTTACATTTTCAAAACACATAATTTAGTATGATTTATCAGCTGTTTCCTCATGGGACGACACAATGTCCCCACAAGGTCACACATTCGGTTTTACTATCCTTATGGGGACATTTGTTCCATAAAGTGATACACACACACACACACACACACACACACACATACTGTATATATATATACACACACACACACACACACAAGTTTTTTACGTGTACCTTGTCCCCCATGTCTATCTTAGAGAAGGTGAAAGTACTGAGGTGTGCATTGGCTCCCTGCACAGCTGGTTCAATGGTCTCTCTGAAGAGTTTATCTACAAACTGACAAATGTATGGCCACATCTGCTGTACAGTCTGAAAGAGAAAGACCAAAGAGAGTTAATGCTCTGGAGAAGACATTTCTGGGTTAGCATAGACCCAGATCTATTTTTAATAAACTAGCCCACCACACACACACACACCTTGTTGAGCCACTCCACTCTCTCCACATCTGGAAAATGAACCTGAAACAGAAAGTAGATTTATATATTAAGCATTTTATTTAAATGTATTATTTGAATTCTCAGGCTGATTTTAGTACAAGTGACATACTTAGGCATAGCACGTCACCAGCTCACACCTCCTCACCTCACAAAACCAGGTGACATGCAAAGCTTTCAATGATGGTGAAAAAAAACTCAATGTGGAATATATTCACACTTCAGCAGATCAGCATGTGTTGGGATCTTAGAAACTGTTGAACATGTTACAAGATTAAAGCCTTAAAGCGTTTTTCTCATGTTTTTTTGCAGGAAATATTTTCAAACTGATTTCAATACCTTGTGAAAAATTCCCTTTTTATTTTAGTGCTTTTGCCCATTTTTACTGATAGGGACAGTAGAGAGGAGACTAGGAGGAAATTATTTCTAGTAACTTGCACAAAATGTATTGTAAACTATGTGTAATGTAATATTTTCCACTAACAGCTAGGCCACAGCTCTGACAAAACACTCTTTCTTAACCTTCCAATACTGTTAAGAAACTGCACCCTTCTTTTTGCCTTTAGGTCATTTTTGAACCATTTTGAAAACCATTCAAAATGGATACATTTTTGATTCATGTAAAATCTGTTTTACATACATATATTGTGGTCCCAAAGTGTGTAATGACAGGGAATATATATAACAATATTTAATGAATAATAATACAAACAAAAAGTAAAAAACTTTTGTTGCAGTGTTATAGGGGTTTAGGAAGGTACCGTAATAGTTCTGCCATCTAATGTTTTAGGAGAAATGTATATTCAATACGTCTTATAGGGGCCTTTAGCCCCATTGCAACCTATAATATAAAAACATATTTATTAACATATTACCTGTTCAAAACTCTCTCTCTCTGTGTTTGTGTGGTCATGCGCATGTAAGCACAAAACTCAGTTTGAGAGAAAAGTATACAACTAAGATGCAGTACTTTGTGAGCTTGTGTAGACAGCTTCACGCAATTATAACACAAGCCTATTCGTTTTGTAGCTAATACGGTTGCACTGCATGCTTGCAAGGTAGACATGATTCTCTCTCTCTCTCTCTCTCTCTCTCTCTCTCTCTTTCTTTCTCTCGTTCATCTCTTCAGAGTCATTTAAACTGTGGTAAGGAGAAAAGATCTAGAAGGAACGATGCAGTGATAGAGATGCCAGGAACACCAAATGGAAAATCCCTGACTTGTTTTTGGCTTTATTTTTTCTCATATTTTATTGAGGGAGAAAGCCAGCCTATGACTCAAAGCTGTGTTATTTCCTGAATATACACACGGAGAGCAGACAGCAGCTAAAGTTAGCCCACTAATTCCCATGGCCTGTAGTCATCACTGAGCCTGATCTGATATTACACAAAGACTACAATCTGTATACATGCCTTATCTCTGTCATAAACAAGCAAAGACAAACCTCTGGCCATAAAAAAGCTTCAAAGTCTACGCTAGGGCTCAGAGTCTCTTTCAAACACACAGACATACTGTGAAATTAATCCACACACACAGTAATATTTGTTAAAATAGGGCAGTATTTATTTAATATGACACATGCAGCTAGTCTGAGCATGCAATGCTGCATAAAAAAACAGTAATGTGTGATTTATCTGCATGGGTGTGTATGCCTGTTTGTGTTTCAGATCTGATGTTAGGCAACGTTATTTCCTATTTAAGCAGATGACTTTACCATACAAGAGACCTGCTGTCCAGTTGAGAAACATACCAATGCCAACACATCCAAATACATGCATTCTGAGAGTGACTGTAGCAATCAGGAAGTACCTCATATAGATTTGACCTCATTTGATGCCCGAATGACTCAAAGAGAGCCGTCGATTTTATTGAAGGACTTACAACTATAGCTGCTTAATGATTTGGTGAAATATCTCAGGCTTGTCTCTTTGAGATGAGTCAGCATGACTGGTGAACAGGTTAGAGGGCATTTGTTGTGCTATTTTAGCTTGTGTGTGTGTGTAGTGTCTGATGTGTCAGACTCAATGTAAGAAGTTGGTTGGACAACATTATGTTTGTTATAACACATAAAATGATAAGTCTTGTGGCTGTACATACTGTGTAGTGTGTATTTTTAATGCTGATCCAGTGAAATGACTTGTCCCATAGTCTTCCACTGTAAGTGTATTACCGTTAAGAAAATGTTGCTTCTTTTTTTCAAACTGAGGGATAAGAGAAAATTATGTTCTGAAGTAATCAACCGCATGCCATAGATCCTGTCGATAGAACTTAACCCCGAAACATTCCTTTAAGACAAGTTCTGTTGACAACTTGACACCTAAAGATCTTTACTGCTCATGTGATCAATCAAAAAGTTTGAATGTTTTTTAATGAATGTGGAGGTAAACAATGGTCTCTGCTGAAGGGAAACAGACAGACAGACCCCCTCAGCATTTTACAGGCTGACAAGACGAATAAGGGAGGAGATAGAGAGATCTGCTGATGTAAGAGAGGACAGTTCCAGTTTAATCAGAACCAACCAGCAGAGAGAGCTGACATGAGGGGGAGGAGAGAAACGTTGTCCCTATGGACACAGGGTTTCCTGAGGGAAAGAGCAGGTGGGAGAGGCTGTGGGTGAATCAGTGCAGCACTAAAGAAGCTGCTTACTTGTGATTTTTAATATAAAATCAAATAAGTCACTGGTAATGACAATACAGTCTACCTCCTTTTAGATATGCAAAATTAGAGTACTGTGAACTCAACACCACAACTGTATGGGTTTCATGAGGTGATTGGCACTGCACTAAAAAGAGCATTCAATTCTCCCAGTGCAAAAACAGAAGAAACAGCAGAAGAATTATGTATACGTGCTCTGATGATGGTTTAATGGGGCCAAATTTTCTATTATTAAATTTTTTCCTCTAAGTCAACTCCCTATGTTAGAATATTTTTCCTTTTGTGCCAAAAACATTAATAATTTAGTTTTTCATGACCATTTTCCACCCTCACTGCGGCCACTTCGATTCATGCTGCCGCCTTCACATGCGAAATGAACAGAAGCTCTGCTAATACACAGTCTGTGGGTTTGCTGTTGGTCCAACTACCCCAACTTTCAATAGTAAAAAGTATATAACAAATAATTAATCAGTCAGTAGATTAAAATATTTATATTATTGGGTGCACCTGGAAAAGCCAATTTCTGTCAGCTTGAATTATTGAATATTTTAATATTATAGATCTGCTGGTTTTGGATAACGTTTGCACAATTGTTTTGTTGTTGTTATTCAATCATAAAATAAATCAAAACTTAGGCTAACGAATGCATTTTATATGCTGTTGTTATATATATATATATATATAGATATAGATATGCCATCCAAACTTGTTTTGTGCACGTGCTCTCACTCACAGATACACTTGAACGGATGAGTTAGGGGCCGTTCACACCGAACGTACTATTGCCTGCATCTGCTCTGTTTTTCCATTGTTTTCCTGTGTAAACGCACTGGATGAATGGCCAAACATGCTGCACCGCGTCTCGCTGTTTCTTCAGTGTCTCATGGAGGACTGGCACAATTTTAGACACTGTGTTAAGTTAATAAGAGCTTTAGGTTTCAAAAATGCATGCCGAGACACCTGCGTTCCATTTCAGTCTACATTGTTTCGTTTTTTTAGCACAGGTATCACAAAGTTTTACGTTCTGAACAAGTTCAGGTAGCAAAGAGGGGACTGTTACAATGTTTAACATTATTCCAGATTGTTCTGCAACAAGCAAAGTTTCACCGCTTGATAAATGGCAATGTTTTTTCCCCTTCTGCTCTGTGCTGGGGGGCCGCCGTGCTTTGTATGTTTATTGTTACAATACGAATGTTGCCTACGATGCTTACATAAAATACAGCCTCAACATCAGAATATAAACTCCAGGTGAAAGTAAAGTAAATAAGACAGTAATATATTACTATTGTATACAACAAATCCTCAAAGTAACAATAATACGATCTCATACTGATAAACCGGACAACAATATATAATTGTTGGGTTATAATTAGGGCTGTCAATCGATTACGATTAATTAATTACATGGTGTCCCGATTAATTAATCACATTTCATCGCATATACTTGCCGAGAAAGCCCCTCATATAACAATAATTCAATATATAATGATGAAATAATTATACATAGTTATCTTTAAATATTTAAAAATTACATATACATATATATATATATATATATATATATACATATACATATATATATATATATATATATATATATATATATATATATATATATATATATATATATATTAAAAAATATTCAGATAATTAAAACATATTTCATTCTTGTAACAGAAGAGTTAATCATTGATAAGACAATACAAAAAGCAGCTTTAGAATATAATGTATTGTTTACTACCATATAATTGAACATAAGCCAATCATTGGCATACAGTTTACAGCAATCCATTTCACAAGTAAATTTTTAAATCAGTTGGAGATTTATTATGAGGGCTTGTTTAAGGACCTGTCAATGAACATCTGCGTCAGACATGCTTGTGTAGCGTCTAGGGTGCATTGCGTCATAAACAACATTTTAAGGTCACTGTGTCAAGTTAAACATAGTTTAATAATTAGAACACATCTTGAGATCCCTTAGTTCAAATATGCGCTCCAAATGTTTTGAACGCAAGAATGTAATGCATGTTTGTATCGTGCTGTCTGCTGGATGGTTGTTTTCTTCACTGTATAAACTGCACATTGCCACACAGCTGAAATTTCAATTACTGCCCTCTGGAGTAAATAGGTGGTACTACAAGCTTGCATTTCTCAGGAATCTTCCTTATTACGGTCCGGAGGAATTGCAATTAATTGTGTGAATTTTTTTAACAAGTTATTTTTAATTTAATCACACTGAATTAATGTGTTATATTGACAGCCCTAGTTATAACATTAATAAATAACAACTGAATTCCAAAATGTTACTGGGTGAAATTGTAGGTTTTGCATACAAACCAAATAAAAATAAAAAAAAATTTGTAAAGTGTAGGTAAATATTGTTTTTTAATCACTGTATTGTGGAAAAATGTAAAAAATGCATTAATTAATTTTAACTAGATTTGTATGTTTCATTAAACACTTTGAATGTACTTGACTACAATGGTTGATAGGATGAATTTAAAATTATGATTTAAAATACATTTTACATAAACATAATTTTAAGCAAACATTTTCTAAATGGGGCCCCGGCTTGGTCGGTTGCTTGGGGCCTCAGAAATCGTAAATCCGCCCCTAGTCATTCAGTTGAACTCCAAGTCCGAGCATCACTGAGTCGCACCGCAGATGTCAACCTCCTGACATGAGAAACGTATGAATCGCTTCTAAAGGTCTCTGATGTGCACGCTGTCAGCAAAGTCTTGCGCCAAACTCCCGCGAAAATATAAACGAGCAAGCATAAACTGTGATAGTAAGCATCTTTAACTTGCTGAGCTACCCAGCTCCATATCAAAGATCTTTTGATGTCACAGTCATTTTTATCAAACACTCAAAAACAAACATACTGTTACCAATCCATCAACTACACTCTTAAAATGTTCTTCATCAGCATGTATGGTTTTATGAAAAACATCCATGGAACCTTTCCACTGCACAAAAGGTTCTTTGTAGTGAAAAAAGTTTCTTTAGACTAGAAAAAAGTTCTTCAAAATTGTTCTTTTAAGAACCTTGGAAAATAATTATTCATTTGCATCTTATTTTGTACAGGAAGACGGATCCATGATCCGTAGGTTTTTATGATGGCTGTCAGATGTGTTTTTACACAGTGTTGAATTTCTTTTGGCCTACTGGCAGGATTCCTATGGTTTTCAGTTACTTTAAACAAATGAGTGTGCTGTCTAACCTGAGATCAAAGTTGTGGCATATTACTTCAGCTTTAAAAGGCCTGTGTGTTGAAAGTGTCATTGAGGGATTCAAAACTCCTCTGTGTTCACTCCACTTGTCGTAATTCACTCTATGGCATTGCAAGACAGGATGTTATTGTTCCTTCCCTCAGTTTTAGGCATGGAAACACGAAACATGAACAGGTATGCTGTGAAACTCAGGTTGGCTGATTGTGATACTTTGGATTGGTTGGCTACAGTTAGTGTTTTCCACCTGTTGGACCTGAAAAGGTTGTTTGATCGTGATAAGATTTGAAAGGTTACGTCAATTATTACGCTTATACGATTGTCACATAAAAATCTGCTTTTAGGCTTTTGTCTTTAAAACACTCTTGTGTGAATAATCACATTCTTAGGCCACTGATTAAGCATCCTAGAAACAGCCCAAGCTCTGCATAGTTGGTCTGAAAATGTCACCCAAGCCACCATTACTAGTTTAAAGCATCACTTTTAAACTTGTAACAGTAGTTTTTCAGTTATTAGTGTAACACATATTACATACATTATTACATATTATAAAATATAAAAAGTATCAAACTGAATCGAACACAGCAGGTTACGAATCTAAAAGATAGAGGAAATTCATCCCAACCTGAAAGGATGAATTTGACAGGGTACAGTATAATGAAGACAACTGAGTGATGCACGGATGCCCAACTTGGCTAAGTTACTTTCCAGTTAATTCTAGTTGTGTAGATTAGCTGATTGACTAGACTATGTTCTCAACTGGGAAAATAACAGACACCCAACTTTGACATCACTCGTTTTTTGTATTTTATTGTTTTGCTTTAACTAACAAAATATATGTCTTCTTTCCATGATCTAACCACGTAATTGCTGTTGCCAGCTATGACATCACTTTGTGGTGCTGATTTAATTGTATGACTTAAATTAGAATGAGCTGACAGAACACTAATTAGTCAGAAAGTTGTTTTGAAAACAAAGTTTATTTTTACAAATTTGTAAAATGTCGTAGAAATTAGATACTTCAGCTTTAACTAATGTAAACATATACAATTTTGGATTAAAAATGTATTAGTATATATGTACAATTTTATTGTTAACATTAACCAAGATTAATAAATTCTGTAAATGTATAGTTGATTTTTAGTTCTTGTTTACTAATGTTTTTAACTAATGTTAACAATTGGAACATTATTGTAAATCGCTACCCTTTTTTTTACAAAGACAAGTAAATATCCAATATTTCTCCTAAGGGCAAGTACATAATAGTGCTTAAAGTCGAGCCCTGGGATTGTTTTTTTTTTTTTTTTTTATTACTTTTTTTACTTAAAGTTTAAACTTCAGTTTTGGCTGGGTTGGATATTATATCGGTTCCATAAAAAGCAAATTAACTGCATAGTTTGGGACCTGTTGTTAATTTTTTTAATTAAAGGAATAGTACACCCAAAAATTTACTCACCCTCATGCATCTCAGAACTGTAAGACTTTCTTCGGCAGAACACAAATTAAGATTTTTGGAAGAATATCTCAGCTCTGTTGGTCCTCACAATGCAAGTGAATGGTGACCAGAACTCAGACAGACCAAAACATTTGTTTCTCACCCACACCTGATATATCCCTTCAGAAGATATGGATTTAACCACTGCAGTCTAATAGATTACTTTTATAATGCCTTTTGGGCCTTCAGAGTTCTGGTCAACATTTACTTGCATTGTGAGGACAACAGAGATGAAATATTCTTTCAAAAATCTTTGTTTGTGTTCTGCAGAAGAAAGAAAGTCATACACATCTAGGATGGCATGAGGGTGAATAAATTATGAGAATGAGAAAATGTTAATTTTTGGGTGAACCATCACTTTAATATTTTCGGAAATGTACCAAGGTTCCCTGTATAATTTATTAGCTAAGAGAAATATTCTTAATATGCGTAGCCCAAGCATGATATAACTACCCTGAAAAACAGGATGAAATCAAAAGGTCTGTCAAAATAAAAGTCCTGCTAACATGAAACTATTCAAATGGATACGTGAAAATGAAGACATAAAATTATAATTACTGTATAAAAAATGTAATATTCAAAAAGTAGCAATAATACTCAATAGCAACTATGTAATATTAAATGGTTGTATTATTATTATTATTATTATTATTATATGTAAGCACCATCACAAGCGCAAGAAGCCTTGTGCCAAATGTAATCATGTTTTCATTGATACTGTGAATCTCTGTTGTGCAGCATTTAATTTTACCAAAAATAAAATTGCAATATTTTATATAAATATATATATATATAAAAAAAATTTATTTGATTAAAGCTGTATGTATAAATTTTATTTAAAACCATTTGATCATAACATTTCATTAAAACATTTAACATGGAATCCAGAAAAGTTCAAATGGAAAATGCATAATTTGAATCTAGAAGACTTTATGCAGTTCTTTTAATCAAGTCATTTTCTGTGTAATTTCCTAAAAAAAATCTGAAGCTTTTTATTTATTGATTATATATCGATACCAAGGTATCAGGGCTGGTATTGTACCGAAGCCAAAATGTTGGTATCAGAGCAACCCTAATTGGAAGACCCTTAATTACTTTTGTATTAAAATGTTCTGCCTCTGACAATGCAAGAAAACGTTTATCTAAGGTTAAAATAGACGCACATCTGTAAATCTGTAAACTAAAAACACAAATGAGGATTCAATAATTAGGCCTGTTGCCATTACTACATTGTCTGATATATAAATCTGACTATATAAGAACAAATATAATTAGACTTCAAGTATTTTATTCTTGGAGCATTTATGTTCAAATTTAAATTCCACAAGTGGTTAAAAAAAAATAATTTCCATATGAGAAAATTGCCATTTTTGTCATATTGTAATATATATTGCATATATCTATATGTGACCTTTATATATCAGAAGGGAAAAAAATTATTAACATTTACTTTCAGCATAAATTGCCATTTTCAGTTTCGTAGCCTACTGTACTTCAAATTCGAATCACATTTTACGACACAACTAATGGGGATTTTAAGTGAATGTTAGGGATTCTGTGTATAAACGCAGGTTTGGTCTCATTTGCAGAACGCAGGGAGAAGATTAAACCTAGCTGTGATGTGTGTGTGCTGTCAGCGGTTCCGCGAAAGTTTAGACAAGGATTTTGATAGTGAACGCCCAACGTGGAGGAGACGAGACCGAGTCGCTAACAGTTACTATGGAGATGATACAACGGCAGCTGAGCATTTTGATAAGTTGCGACTGCAACACGATTTTCAAGCATATGTTTTGCCGCTGTCAAACATGAAGTAAAGCGATGGGATTCCCTATTATTTTCGGTTTGTTTGTTTTTTTAGAAAGTTGTTTAAAAAAAAAAAAAAAAAATGCAAGCTACAGCAACGCGGAGATTGGGTGAATTTTGAAAGAATTGTTGCGATCGCAAAATCCTTGAGGGACTGAAAACCCCCCGGCACACTTTGACCTCTGTGACATGATGCGTGTTTAATAAAAATGATGGCACTTTCTCCATTGCGATCGGTTTGGTTGACGCGGATGCGCGCTCGTTTGCGCTGTGAAGTATAACGGAGACTCGTATGTGATAAAAACCAAACGGTTTTGCGAAATGCGCAGAAATACAGTACGCCACTGATTTTGAATTAATAACGTGTATACATTATAAAACAAAATAGCGGTAAAATGCAAGTTATGCTTTGGAGAGAAACAAACGGCACACGTTCTCTTTCAACTCACCGGAAACAGCTCCACCTTAAACTGTAGGATTATTATGATCTTTGAAGAGTTTATAAATTGTTCTCGTGCGCTGGACAACTTGGGTAGTGTTTTTTTCTCTGCTTCAACTTGTCTCCGTAATTTAAAAAACGAGTTTCATCATGCAACACATTTTCACTGGGCTGTAAAGTGACGTCACTGATGGAGTTTCTCTGTGGTTGCCGCATATATACAACTAATCGATAATGTTAATCGATAGTTGTTGCATCCCTAATTTTATTAATCCTTTTCAGATAAATACTCTTTCCTGAGTGGGTCTGGCATGTTACTATAGTGACAGTGTTATAATTCTGACATCAAGCTTATTATTATGACATCACCAACCCACACAGAGTCATATGCTTGAGGAAATGTTGCCATGGTGACATATCAATGGGGGGAGCACACCATGTTCCATTTCTATACAATTAGTGAGCATGTGTGTATGAGTAGATGAACTGACTCTGTACCTGGAGGGCAAGTTTTATAAAGGCAGTGATCGTGTCCAATTGTTCGCCAGTGTTTGTATGTGTCAATAACTAACAAGTGAATCATTATATCCAACTTGTAGTATAAAAGTAGTTGGGTCATGAAGTGTGTGTGTGTGCATAGCGTTTTTTGTTTGGTTCTTCCAACTCTTTATTGTAACTCATTCATAAACCAGGACAGCTCAAATTTGCTTGAAAATAATGTGATTCTGAATGCTTTCTCCGATTTATTATTTCACTATCAGATCATATTATCAGGGCTGTAAACGGGGGGCACGACCAGATCGGATCGTTGGTCAATCTACATGGGTTTTTCCAATGACGTATTCTTACATTTTTATATTTGACTCCACAATCTTGAGTATTTGGTTACATCTTTGCATAAGCTCCCTAGTAAATCTCTACCAATATTGTTTACAATTGGCTAATATTGTAACTGAGATTATTTTTTAAGGCTATAGTGTTTTATGCAACATCTACTTGTATCAAAGTGCTTGCTGGGGCAGATTTTGATTTAAGATTTGATTTGTGAGCTTGATCACATAAATAATTATTTGAGTCATTCGGATATGTAAGTAATGAAAACATGCATAAACTTCTCACAGCAGCATCCCACCCCATAGAGCGATGATATACAGGTTGAACTGGGCTATGTATTTTAGAATTGGTGATATATGTCAAGGTTGGGGTCTGAAGTCAAACTTACCAAAGTGAATCATTAGCAGAATAAGTAATGTAAAGTACAGTCTAAAGTACTGTCACTCACCCACGGCGGCAGCTCCGATGTCTGAGAAGTCTGACGAATCGCTCGGTCCTCTTGCTCCAGGAACGCCAGCGCCTGGTTCACCCGAGCGAATCTGCTGCCATGGTTCCGTTTAAGCCAAAAAAGCACGGCGATGACGATGAGGATCCAGCTGAAGCTGAACTCTAGATATCCCAGCACGTAAATGGGGAAAATAAGCAGGAATGTCTTGGCGAACTTAATTCCCATCTGCGTGGCGTCCGTCACCGAAGTCTGCGACTCTTCCTCCGGTACCACCGGCTCGGGTGTTTTAACATCTCCTGGTTTCGAAACCGGACCGGGTCCATTCTGACTGACCGTTTGTCCCGGTTTGGGGTTAACACCATTTACTGACGCACTCATCTCCGAAGTAAAAACAAACAAACAAAACTAAAAACTAACCAAAACAAATAAGCGAGTTTCTATTGAAACATCTCAAACGTTATAAAAAAAAATCACAGAAAACAAAACGCGTTGCGTCGCTCGGTTCCGGGGCTTTTCACAGGAGCACAGATGATTGGATTAGCGCTGCTCCCTAAACTGCTCCCCACCCGACCTTGCCTTGTATGGAGCGGCTTTCGGCCCGTGATTATCCGCCCTTCCAACGAACTTTTAACTCGAGCTCGAGTCCGCTGTCCGTCTCAGCGCGCGCCACGTCTCGCAGTCACACAACCGTCCCCGCGCGAGCTGAGAGCGGTACCACCTCTCTCGCGCTTACCACATCCTGCATAATAACACACACAATGACCAAACCCTCTGCTCTGGGTTTACTCAGTAAGCTTCTCTCTGGCAGATCGAGGGTGGCGCCTCGAGCGTTCTCAAACAGTCTGTAAGCGCCATCGTGTGGACTCATCTATACTTGAGGACAGAGAACACGTGCAGTTTACACTATAGGTGCGTTCCATTCCGTAGTGTCCCTACGAAGTGCTCACTGTCACTGCTCCCTACTCACTGCATATCTGTTGAAGTTCACTTCACTTGACAACATTTGTTCATTTAGAAAACCGACGCTTGAGTCGCGCTGATCAAGATGACACGAAATACTCGTAGTAATACATTTAAATGTACAGTAAACAACTATATATATATATATACATTTATATAATAGGCCTACGTTGACGTGTAGGCTTTAAAAAAAATTGTTATACATTTAAATTAACATATTTCTTTAGACTTGTAAGTTAAATGATTGTTGCTGATTAATTAAAAAAATAAATGTTATGTGGTTATTTTATAATATGTGTGTCTTAACTGTTATATGACCTACTGCCATGATAATGGATGTAACGGTCGCATCTCGTGCGCTTTGCACTCGAGCACAACCCGCATAGAAAGCACACTTGAAATTAATTAAGCTTATTTTAAATGACAGCGTCTCAAACCCCTCTCGTTTGTTTGATGTTACCGTTTATTTTAGACAAACTACGTCAGTACTCTGCTGGTTCGCAATGACTGGTGTGTGTGTCTGTCTGTATAACCTACAGTAGGCTATTAGTACAATTTCTTTTTTGTGCAGACCAAACGCAAGCTTCAAAGGGCAATACTTAAGAACTAATTTAATTACAGTTTTACAGTAATTTGGGCACAAACTTTGGTGACACTTTATGAAAATTAAATGGTTTATGGGGTTTATTTGGCTAAAACCAGCCAAAGCTTGTTGTAGCAAAGTCTTTTTAGCAAGTCAATTCACTCGGCGGCCATCTTTGGAACGCTCCCAGGGACCTATTTTTACATAATGTGGTGACCCGTTTCCGCCTTATTTAGCAGCATAAATCTAGCAAACATTTTGTATATGATAATGTTTTAAAATATTGAGTGTAAGTTTTTAACATTATGCTTTTTTGATATTACCCTTGAATTAGTTTAAATAAAAAAATTACCACAGGTAAGGTGGTTTCGATTAGGCTACATTTGCTGAGCGAGTGACAGTAAATTTGGCATCTTCTCCCATCTAACTGTCTTAATCTACCGCTCTCTATTTTTTCTTCTTCTGGAAAGTCATTCAAATGTAATAGTGGTTAGTGAAAATAATATTTTCTGTGGTCTCTCATTCACCTCTGTCGAAGTTTACCCTGGAAACGTTAATGTGCGTTCACTGATGAGACTTGGGACAAAACACGTCCTGCAATTGTAACTGCTATTAGGTTTAAAATCGAAAGTATTTTAAATTGTAGATGTTATGATGGATTAATAATAGAATGTATTTAACACAATTTTCTCATTTTATTTAATGATTATTATGTCAAATCTATGGCACTTATTGTCTTCTCACTACATCACTACATGTGTCCACAGAGAAGGGTTCAATTATTCATATGCAATAAAATGGATAAAAATATATATATATATATATATATATATATATATATATATATATATATATATATATATATATATATATATATATATATATATATATATATATATTGAAAAGCTTGTTTCATCAAAAGCAACACTTAATCATTTCTCATATAGAGCAAGGTTGTTTTTCAACAACACATGCATGTTTCATAAGGTTTAAAATTGTGTCCCCACTTTTTGTCAACACTGTCATACGTTCATTAAAATGTAATAAAATCAGGCAATATCAGGGGCAGCTGTCACTCTGAAAGACCCCTAGCCACCTTACACCTCTGCAGAGTGCATCAATGTCAGACAGGCTCTGTTAAGTTTTATAGTTTTAGAATATTTTAAATCTTAATGTTAATATTCCCTGTGTCACAACCATGATATGTCAACACCCTCTTCTGATTTCTGAGGAAATTATTTGAAATATTTAGATATTTTTATTCTCCTGAAGTAGGTTCTATTAGCATCAAGCATCAACAGAAAAAACAAAATGGCTACTACATGAACTCCATATGTTTTGTGAAAGAAATTCCTAATGTGTCAATACTGTCAGATGTCAACTCCATCAGTCTGACGGTGGTGACAGGCCAATAACGGAGTTGACATTCAATGTGAAGTCGTCATGTTTTTGTGGTTTTCAAGTACATTTTAATTATATTAAATATAGAAATAGTGTTTAGTTTTTATAATAATGTATAAATACTAAATATGTGGTATGACAGCATATATAGCTTTTTTAGATTGATAGTTATCAACACTAGCTGAGTTAGTGTTGAGGGAACAAGATTCAGGGAAGCATAATATAGTCAAATATGATAAAAAATATTCAGAGTGCTGTTGTGTGTTTCAGCCCAGCATGGCTAGGCAGCATCTCTCATTGGAGGAGCATAGAAGGAGTAACAGAGAGTATCAAAAAAAGTGAAGAGAGAAAATCAGTACACAGCCAGAATTAAAAGAGGAATGTCTAAGACAGGAGAGACAAAGGTGGAAACAGAGAGTTGAGGAAGGAATAATAAACCAAATCAAGGATTTGAGTGAAAGAGAACAGAGGAAAAGGAGAAAGAACTGGAAGCATAGCCATAGAAAATCAAGAGCGCAAAGAATGGTCCTCTCAGACACAATTAATGATTAACCTCCACAAAGAGTTCACCAAGCAACACCCAGACGTTAGTCTGAGTTATTCATTTTTCTGCACTCTTCGCCCCTTCTATGTCACAGCACCCAAGCAGTCTGATCAAAAGACCTGTCAGTGCCAATACCATGAAAATGCAAAGATGATGCTTGAGGACTTGAGAGAACAAGGGGTTACTCAGAGTAGCAAGCTTGAGGATAGGTTTGAACTTATTTACATTTACACATGTGGCAGATGCTTTTATCCAAAGCAACTTACAGTGCACTTATTACAGGAACAATCCCCCCAGAGCAACCTGGAGTTAAGGGCCTTGCTCAAGGGCCCAACAGTGGCATCTTGGTGCTGCTGGGGCTTGAACCCCCAACCTTCTGGTCAGTAACCCTGAGCCTCAACCACTGAGCCACCACTGCACCACTAGTGTTTTTGTATTTGTTATTCCTGCACGTTTGTACTCGCAAAAGAACACCTATTGCAGCACAGCTGATCAATGTTGAATGGTGGGGACGGGTAAAGGACCAAGTGGCAGGAGAACCTAACTACAACACTACACTTGTGAAGCAAACTGGGACCATAGCAGAATTCATATGGTTGAGTGGTGGTGACTTAGTGGGCTAAAGCGCTAAACTGTTAAGCAGAAGGTTGTCGGTTCGATCCCCACAGCCACCACCATTGTGTCCTTGAGCAAGGCACATTGCTCCAGGGGGATTGTCCCTGTAATAAGTGCGCTGTAAGTCGCTTTGGATAAAAGCATCTGCCAAATGCATAAATGTAAATGTAAATGGCTGTATGAACACCTGTTGCGCAATGAGACAACAACACTTGTGTGTTTGGTTAAAAATCAGTCCAGAGAATACAGGAAGATGATAGACAACTGTGATGAAAACAGTGTAATCATGCATGTTGACTTCGCAGAAGCATGGTAATGCAAATATAGCTCTGAGGTACAGTCATGCCATTTCAGTCAGAAGCTCCCTCAACTCAATCTGCACACTGGTATGTACTACACAAAAGATACAAATGGTTGGCTTTTGCACTGTTTCTGAATCCAAACGTCAGGATGCTGCCTCCATTTGGGCATACATGGATCCTGTCCTCAAAATAATGACAAGTTTCCTAGTGCTCACACCATCCACTTTTGGTCTGAAGGCCCTATCAAATAATATAAAAACAAGAATAATTTCTCTCTTCCATGTGATGTCCCTTCAAGATTTGGTTTCCAAAGAGCAACTTGGAAATTCTTTGCAACTTCTCACGGCAAGGGAGTACCAGACAGCATTGGAGGGACGGTCAAAAGAACTGCAGGTAGTCTCCTTCTGCAAGGGAATGATATTGCAAGTGGGAAAACATTCTATGACATGGTGGGGAAGAGTCTTACCAACATCTTGGTGGTATTTGGCCCATTAGGATGGAATTCTTCCATCCTAATGGGCCAAGCACTCAGTTTCATCCAAAACGAGGAGCAAAGGATGTGTGCTTCATTCCATTCAAAAAGATCCTGATGAAGCTGACTGAGCCATCGTCTCCGAGTTGTGCGAGCAACACTAGAGATATATTTCACCTCTCACCTGAGGTGATGGACTATATAGAGGGGGAGCACATTCAGTTTCGGATATTTCAGTAGTCAAAGGTTACAGATAAGCAGCATGATATCAAAGCGCATGAGATACATTTTTTCATTCAGTTGTTTAAAAAGTTTAATATTACTTTGTTAGCATAGTAGACACACTGCAGACACATCATTCTGAGATAAGATATATATATATATACATCTAAATAATACAGTTTGTTTGTATTCTGATTGAGTGTGTTCTGATAATTTTTGGATCATTTGTTATGATCCTGAGATGAGATTCAATTTAAATTGACACCTAATTGTTTTTTTTTATCTTTATACAACTGTTTTTAAGTTACTTTGTTACCATAGCAGATGCACTGCAGACATACAGATCTGAGATGAGATAAAACATCTATAGATCATTTGTGTTCCAATTATAAATATCAAAATACTTAAATGTGAATCTTGATTAAAAGGTGTATAAACAATAACATACTTACTGTTGTGTTTGTTTTAATGCAGTAATTGTGGCACCTCTGTCAGATGAATATTTTGATAATATTTTATTATGATATTTCATATGTGTTGAGGAATTTTTGGTCATATGTGAAATTTGAATCTGTCTCCTGACATGAGAATGTGTATTGAAATCTTAAAAACATCTAGATTGCTGTTAAAGGTAAAGTTAAAATTCTATTACACAGCCCAATTAAAAAAACACAGACGGAAATCTATGAAAAATATACGTATATACATATTGAAAGTAATTTTTTGTGGCCCCTGTCAGCCTTGGTTAAAATGTATGTTTACTATACTTCTTAAAGGTCTAGCATAATGGGTAAAAATGTATTTGTGTTTTTGGTGTCTGATGGCAAAGTAAAAAGCACATTTTGATAAAAAAGAGAAAAGTTGGGAGGTTGTATCAAAGCATAGCTCAGTAGCTTAGTACATGTTAGATACATACATGTAGATTAATTTGTCTGAGCACAAGGTTTTATATTTTTTAATATTGGACCCTGTTTTGTCCCATGTCTCAAGAATCAGTACATTCCAAAACCCGGAGTGTGTCAAAGGTATATTGCAGCTACTATCTACTTGAATGGGGAAAGACCGAAATTTCCAAATCAATTGGTCAAGGTTAAGATCAAACATCTTTCAAATCAGCAGTAAAATCTGACCATACTGGTATCATAATCTGTGCTTCTTTACCTCAGATTATGCTAAAAAGCATTTCTTTTACGTTTTGTGGCCAATCATTTAAAAAAGTGAGTATTTTAACGTTTAACATTTACTTCTATTGTAAGCGCCACACTGGAACCCAGATGTTAATAAGTATTATGCACCAGATTGGCACCCGCCACGCCCCCGAGGTGAGGCCAGCCTAGGCACACGCCTATGTTGCCTAATGGGTTGACTGGCCCAGGGTATTCTGCTTCCCCTGACTGTATTTTGCTCTGGATCCCTTTTTTAAAATGTTTTTCCAATTAAAAAAATACAGTTTAGAATTTGTTCCCCTAGAATTGGTACTACCTTTAGAATACAGGTACCTTACTTGATACGTTGATGAATTGTGTCCACTAGATGACAGCGTGTGTAAAATGTGAGCCCTTCTTTAACAAATGTTGGCAAGACAGCTTTCTCAATTAGAATAGTTGAAAATATTTTATTGACATATGAAAAGACATTGTGACAAAATCAAAGTGCTCTAGTTTCTTACAAGGTCATGGAAGCTTCAAAAATAAATAAAGACATAGTAAACACCCACATTGTGCACATGTCCTCTTTTTCTGTCGTTCTTTCCATTCTTCCATTTCTTTAGATATAGACATAAAACAGTAGTGATCAACTTCTGTGGGGTAATGAATCTAGAATGCAAATTCTAGTTGACATAGCTCTATATACTCAGAGCAGATATGATTTTATTCGTATACATGATAAAATGGACTCAATTACATATGTTAGTCCAAACGAGTAATCACAAACATGATACTGCAAAGGCAAGGCAATATTAAACACAAAACTGAATTTCTGTACATAATTGACAGTTATGAAATATCATAAAATTAGTGTCTGTAAAATTATGACAAACATGCTTAATGAGTCGGTATGTGGCATTCTAATACAACTTTGAAAATGCATATCAAAGACAACAACAGCATAAAACAAATAATATGCCAAGAAAGAGCACATGAAAGCCCAAATATGACATATATTTATATTCATGATTGCAGGTATAAAACACATAAAATAACATGAATTTAGTTGGCAACAGCAATATTTATAAATCCCCTGTCCTTTTAAATCAAAACTTAATACGCAACTTAAAAAAATAAGCAACACTAACGAAATAATGGGCAACATAAATAAAAACTATATTAAAACCTTATAAGATGTGCTACAGGAGTCCTTAAAGTCCATTCAAGTCCCTCTGTGAATGAATGTGCTATTTTTAGGGTGCTCAATCTACAGCTAACAGGCTGACAGAAGTGCTGACAGTAAGAGGGTAGTGCTGGAAATGATTGTTGTCATGCCTGCATTTATGACAACGAGTCTCTC
The DNA here is from genome assembly GCF_025860055.1 of Xyrauchen texanus. NCBI lineage: Eukaryota > Metazoa > Chordata > Actinopteri > Cypriniformes > Catostomidae > Xyrauchen > Xyrauchen texanus. The sequence goes on along the minus strand of NC_068281.1, from coordinate 10,680,025 downwards.
TCTGATAAATTGTGTTTGCATGTTTCTACATGTTGTAAGCCACGTATATGGGGTCAAGCTGGTCGGCGAGGAAGCCGTCTCGCAGGTGCATGCGCTGCTTCTCTCCGCGAGAGTTGATGGGAATTACGCTCGAGTCCACGACCACCACCACACCCACAATCAAGTAATGTTCCTCTAGAACCACATGAGTTACCATGGGAACCAGATCTAGAGCGTCCTGCTCGGAACCGTGCAATTCCACCACCACCACCAAGAGATTTGTCCATGTGAACACCGCACTAAGAAAAAGAGAATGTGTTAGCTCAAAACAAGTTGTGTGAACGCAAACGCTTCTAGCTAGCTCGAATTCATGTGCATTTGTGTTCTAAAATGTCTAAGTATTTGCAACAATAATTTACAATTAAAAATGCAACTATGCATTGCATTCTCAAGACTTGCCCCAAGAGGCGATATAATGAGCGTAAATGGCAAAAATTGCGTAAATAGTGTTAAATGGTGAATTTTCTCTTTTTAGCTGTTGAATTAGCCATGCCCCCTCATTCCGAACCCCACCCGCCGAAGATAATTTTGAGAACAAAACCGAGCAAAAGAGCAGCATTGTTTGTTCCTGTGGCACAATAGCACCCTCAACTGACAAACATGATGAATTATAGCCTCAGTGATGCGCTTCAAATAGACAACACTAAACGCTGAAAAGTGTCAATGTCTGCGGTCCGTGAACACATATTTGTTTGTTGTTTACAAAGTCCACAGCTGAACGAGAGAGATATCTCAGGACACTTGTTTCATTAATATCTTTAAGGAAGTAGGAACATTATTTGCATAGATTTCCATGAAAAAAAAAATAATAGAGCACCTTTAAATTTAGTTGTGATGTTGTCGACATGTTCATAGTTAGCTATATTTAAAGGTATAGACCTTATTCACAGCAGCACAATCTTTGATTTTTGTTGAGAATGACAACGAGGCTATGAGGGATAGACGTTAAGTCTCTTCAATGGGGTGTACTCTAGTTTAGTGTTTTTGGATCGTTCTGCAGACAAAACATTGAAAAAAGTTATGTTCAAAAACATTCAGTAGACAAAAAACTCGACAACATGACTTGTGGTAAATCAGATGTGATCTAGGAGCTTTTTACAACTTTATTCCATGAGTGCCATTGAAGAGATGGTAAGTATATCCCTCACAGCCTCTTTGTCATTCTTATTAAAAATCAAAGATGGTGCTAGCATGAATAAGGTCACCCTCATGCTGTCACAACCTCGCATGACTTTCTTTTTCTAAAGATTTTTTTAAGGATGTATGATGTGTTTTTGTCCATACAATGTAAGTCAATGGGGTCCAAAAATTTTCAAGCTCTAAAAGGCAGTATAAAAGTAATTCATACGACTCGAGTTGTTTTACCCATGTCATCTCACTGCTTTGGGTGAGAAACACACCACAATTAAGTCACTTTTTCACTACACCTTCGCTTGGAGTACAACTAATCGCTTTAAAAGACAAGGATTAAACCACTGCCAACCAGCCAACAACTTTTATGCTGCCTTTGTGTCCTTTTTAGCTTGAAAGTTTTGAACCCCATTGACTTACATTGCATGGACAAAAACACATCATACATCCTTCAGAATGTCTTTGTTTGTGTTCCACAGAAGAAAGTGATTTGAGTTTGAGACAGCGTGAGGGTGAGTAAATGATGAGAGAATTATAATTTTTAGGTGAACTGTTCCTTTAATGGCACATCAATTTTAAGGTCACCCTGTCACCCTCTACGTCTTGTTCTTACTGTCACAGTAACAAAAGAACATGTTAAGTATGCAAAACAGGACAGCATACTGGCAATGTATTGACCAAGCATTTTGTGCAGATGTGTATACATTAAGTGTGTGTATTTACCACTCTGTGATGTTCCGGTGTGCTCTGATGATGGATGTTTCAATGTCAATAGGATGGTATTTCATCCCTCTCAGTTCCATGACTTCATCCAGCGCTCCCACCACATAAAGGGCATCATGCCTCTCTGAAAACACACACACACACACACACACGAAGCAACTATTTTAACAACTCCACAGTATTGTTTTTTTTGGTCACGAATGACTCTTTGAAGTTAAGGAATTATTCTTGTTCACTTCCACTCACTGAATCATAAAACATTTACTGCTTTGTAAAGCATTGACTGATTTGATGGCTTTTTCCTGCCTTCAAAAACTGACAAAAGCATTGGTTGGTTGAACTTACTGAACTAATATGCACCTGCACTGAGCAAGTCTGAACGAATCAGTGAGAATGGCATTTAAAGGAATAGTTCACCCAAAAATGAAAATTTGCTGATAATTTACCATCCAAAAGGCCAACCAAGATGTATCTGAGTTTCTTTCTTCATCAAAACAGAATTTAAGATTTTCAGGGTTTCATTTCATCCTCCACTAAACAATGCAAGTGAATGTACTCCATTTTTTGATGGTCCAAAACATATATTTAGGGTGCATCAAAATAATCCACATGACTCCAGTCGACAAATAAAGTTCTTCTGAACCCAAATGATTGATTATTTTTAGAACCAAAACAATACTTATATACTTTTTAACTACAAATGTTCACTTCCGACATCTCTGTGATTGCGCTCATGAGAGGGATGACTAAGCTTGTTGGTAAGGTCACGCATCATGTAGAGGAGGCAGGAAGCATTTCATAAGTATGTGTAAGTGTATTGTTCAAATTGGTCGTTTGGTTTGTGTATTCCGGAAGCTTCAACCTTCAGATAACCCAAAGAAAATGCACGCTGGGAAAAATATGAACTTTTAATTGATTACCTATACATGATTATGAGTGATTGAAGCTCTGGGTTATCACGCTGAACCGGGATATCTGTACACCCCTACATTCTCTCAAATATTGGAGGGTGTGCAGTGAACATTTTACCCCTCAGGATTTCAGACCATCGAAAGAAACAAAAGGTCGATATCTGAATTCATCGGCTGTGCCCGTGCTGTTTTTCCAGCGAACTCAGGTATGTGAAAACTTTGTCAATGTCACGCCTCCCTCGGTCTCTGCACCTCCCTCAATGCTCCGCTCCTCATCACCCGATTTCTAATTCACTGCATCTGCACTCAATTCACTCGCTCATCACTGCCTGCATAAATAACTCACCTTCACGCCACTTCACTGTCAAGTCTCACACAAAGGACTCTAGTTTGACCACGCTGCTCTCATAAAGTGTTTATTTACCTGTCTGTATTTGCTCTTGATCTTCATCGATATCTGTTTAGTGCTTACCCTGCTGTTTCACCGGTTACCTTTTCTTTAGTTCTGTGGAGATCAACCTTGTGAATCCCTCTTCAGTTTGTGAAGCTTCTCTTCTGTGAAGCTTCACAAACTGAACATGTTAAGTATCAAGGGTACAGTTCTGATATCACCTGTACCCTTGATCTCACTGTGTAAACCCTGTAAATCCTGTGAATCTCAGTAAACCCTCTAACACAGTCATATAGTCTATATATTTCTGCTAAAGTAAAAGCACAAGTAGATAACGCAACAGCATTGCTCTGAAATAAAGGATGGTTATATACTGCAGTAATGTTTTTTGTATTATTTGGAAATTCTTTTTTTTATTTTATTTTATATTGACTGTTTTGGTTTGTGAACAGTGCTTGGTCTGTTCAAGTTTCTCTTGTAAACAACGATGAGCTTCCTGCCTCCTCTACATGATGCGTGACCTTACCAACGAGCTTACGTCATCTCTCTCATGAGTGCATGTCACAGAGATGTACGGAAGCAAACATTTGTAGTTAAAAGGTATATAAGTATTGTTTTTTTTCTAAAAATAATCAATCTTTTGAGTTCAGAAGAACTTTATTTGTCGACTGGAGTCATGTGGATAATTTTGATGAACCCTAAATATAAATTTTGGACCGTCAAAAAAAATAAAAAATAAAGAGTACATTTACTTACATTGTTTAGAGGAGGAGGCCTGAAATGAAACCATTAAAATCTTAAATTCTGTTTTGATGAAGAAAGAAACTCTTGGATGGCCTGAGGGTGAGTAAATTATCAGCTAATTTTCATTTTTGGGCGACTATTCCGACATGTCGTTCACATGTCACATGGAGTATCTGTTGACGGAAAACTCTAACACTGAGGGAATGACATGCATGTTAATTTGTGTGAACATGTTGTCAAGGCACAGAATTGTTTTAAAGGTACATTCTGTCAAGTTTTAGATAAAGTGGCACATATAAAAATAAATAAAATGAAGTTAATTTAGGCAAGAAATACATACATTAAAACATAAATACAAATACATTTTTAAAAGGACAAAGATGATTCCAGTTTTGCACCGTAAATGTAAATCACAAGGAGGTTAACCCATTTGACTACCCTCCCTAGCAAACGGGCCAATTTGATTGCTTAGGAGACCTGGCTGGAGTCACTCCGCACACCCTGAATTCAAACTTGCGATTCCAGGGGTTGTAGTCCCAAGGGAAATGAATTCAGTTCCAAGGGAAATGAATATCAGACCAAAGAAGGTAGCAGAATATTTTTTACAGATGTTAACTGCAGGTGCTGCACAACTACTGTAGTTCAAAAGCTTCCTGCACAACCAGTGAGGTGCAAAGTTTGTCAACCTGGTGTTCAGATAACAAACTCCACCTGGAAAAAGCTGAGGTGATTTTATTTGGGTCTAGAGATCAATAAAGGAAATATCCAACAAATTTCCTTAAGGTTGGAGATATGTTAATTGCATCCAAACCAGTCGTAAATTTGGGATGTTTAATAGATAATAAATTAACAGGGAAAGTACTACTGTGAAAGCCCTTACAAAGATTTGTAATAAGATTACATTTCTGGCCAGAAAGTCAACGTTACTAGATGTTCAGATTTTAAAAATCTTAGCTGGTGCTTTGGATATTATGACTATGCTACTTCCTTTTGGTACGGCAGCATTTCTCAACATACTGAAGTAAAAGCATGTTAACTACAGAAAGCATGTTAACATGTGTGTGTGTATATATATATATATATATATATATATATATATATATATATATATATATAAATATATATTAGATTTAGTTTTTTAAGAATGTATTATTTGTGGACTATGTTTGATTAGCCTCTGACACTGAAGTTTCCATATTTTAAGCTCACAGAGGACCACAATTTTAAATAAGCCTTTTGCTTCATTGTGTTTATTTATCCTTAACGACATTTTATTATTATTCATGTATATTTTGGTATATTTTTTTTTTTATAAATAAAAATGCAGCTATTCCTATTGGTGTGATGATGTAACCAACAGAAAGAGTCAGAATCAGTTAGCGAATCTGGAGTTATTTTTGCTGAATGGATTCAAAAGATTTGAGTAACTGGAATGAATCAAAATCCCCACTACTGTCCCACTGCTCAAACAAAATAAACATCTACATCTACATTCCCTCCATCTATGACAAAAAGAACAATAAACATTGAGCACCCAAACATACATACACACACACACACACACACACACACACCTCCACTTGCATCAGTGAGGTCGGTTCTGCGCAGGAACCCCAGGTATCCGGTTCTGGCCCAACCAGTCTGAGTGTCTCCAAAGCTCAACCTGGCTCCAAAATGATCTGAACGCACATTTTCCTCTCCGAATACAGTGAAGTATCCACTTGCATTCTGTGGACTATGGACCCAGATCTGCACCACAGATACACATTTCACAATAACTGTGAGAATAGAGACAGACACAAGACATTCTTTGATCTGCTAGATAAGAAAGAATATGGCCTAACCTCCCCTAAATGAGAGTCTCCAATTGGTCCCTTTGTCTCTGGGTTAGCAATGATGATGCGTACACCTGGTAAAATCTGTTCATGAAATGAAAAGAAACAAATCCTTAATACTGTTATGTTTATTTCTTTATGGACACCAATAAGGGATTGATTACCTGCCTTACCTTCCCTGATTCCATGAGAGGTAGGCTGTGTGGAGATCCTCTTTCAACCAGTCTCACCCTACAAACACAGGGGCGGTAACATTGACAGTGATTGCATCAGCTGGCAATACAATGGCACTTTGATATAAATTAACTGACAATGGTTCCAAAGAATACCAAGATACTATTTTCTGACTGGTAATTAAATTAATTATGTTCGTGTGTGTGTGTGTGTGCCTTGCCTGTCATGTCTCAGAGCTCTCATGTCCACATAGACAGTTGTGGGATCAGGTCCTGATGTCCCCTGCACAAACACACAAATCACCTTCGATAAATTACACTTAAATATCCCGTAACACGTACACCATCATGCTCATCTAACTTAATCAAAAGCGCAGGTAGTCCACATGTATAGTGCTTGGAGAGGATTCATCCAATCAGCAGATGGTGGAAGGTAGAGGATCTATAGCATGTTGAAATTTAATAATTTATCTAATTTAGCCAGGCTTGTCTATAAACTTGTGTTTCTTCATTCAACACTGTCCGGTTGTGTGCATTCATTGGGGTGATTCTCATGAAACCAGTCAAGAAAACGTCCTGGCTATAGTTATCCCAAAATCAACACAAAACATACAAAATGATAAAAAGCCTAAATTTAAAACCATTAAGATTGTCTGCATTGTGACATTATTTTCTGAACACAAACATATTTTGCAACATAATTATCATTACAGCAACACATCCGAAAGTTTAACTCTAACAATTCCCATTATTTTCAATGATGAGTCTCATGATTTTAAAGGGATTAAAGACTGTATTAAAAAGATGCTATTATACAATTATTTTTTTTTTAATTTAAAATAAGCAAAAAGGAAAGGCAGTTCCAAGGGAGTACTACTACAATGTATAAATACTTCACAATTTAAATACTATAACTTTTTAACGTTGCAGTATTGAGAAGTACATAACGACATTTTTTCCTGTTGTGGTAATGAGAATTAGGTGGAAAAATGTGTACATATCTGTCATGAAAATAATATATATATATATATATATATATATATATATATATATATATATATATATATACATATATATATATAAAATGTTAAAAAAGTTTCTTTTGATTTTGGAGTAAAATAGTACAAGGACGTTTTCTTCAGGTTTCGTCTGAATAATGCCATTATTCAAAGTAAAGACTACTTTATAATTTTTTAACGTTCCCAAAGCAACAATACTGTAAAAATGTGATCAGTGTTTTCTTACTAACTATTTCTTTGTTTGATTTCTTGTTAAACACATGCTTTATGTTGTTTAATTTATCTATTCATGTACTAAAACACCTTGGTTAAGGGAGCTTTTTGTATTGTGTTCTTTTTTCATATAAAAGAACAAAATATGTATGTGTGCACACCAATACATTATGTTCACAATACAGAGAGAGCACGCTGTTTAAAAGCAGTAACTTATACAGTAGCACATAAAAAATGGCAATATGTTGATGACGATTTATTAAAAATGCCTGAAAGATAATACATATTCAACTGCAAAAATTACTTTGGTTGGTCAAATGTAGCTAACATATAGATTTAAAGCAATATTCCGGGTTTAATACAAGTTAAGCTCAGTCGACAGCGTTTGTGGCATGTTGATCACCACAAAAATGTATTTACAATCGTCCCTCTTTTTATAAAAAAAAATAAAGCAAACGTATGTCAAGGTTAGAGTGAATCACTTACAATAGAAGTGAATGGGGCAGATTTTGGGAGGTTTTAAAAGGCAGAAATGCGAATCTTATAATTTTATAAAAGCACTTACATTAATTATTCCGTAAATATTTATTTATTATTTGAGCTGTAAAGTTTTTTAGGGTTTTAGGGTATGTTGACATTACAGCGTCATGGCAACAAAGTTGTAAAATTGTCTATAACTTAACACAGAAAAGGTTAGTAAGTGATTTTATCATACTAAAAGCATGTTTACATGCATATCCTTTCTATCTTGTGGCTATACTTTTGAAAAATGTAGTATTTTAACATTTTAACACCCCATTCAATTCCATTGTAAGTCCCTCACTGTCACCTCCATTTTTGTTTTTTTAAAGAAAAGAATACATTTTATTGGTAATCATTATTTTGCTACAATCAAATGCTGTTAATTGAGCTTAATTTGTATTGAACCCGGAATATTCCTTTAACTGTCAGCATTTATGTTGCTTGTTTACAGCTGTGAGACACCTAAATGTTGCTGTGGTAATCGCTACAGTAGATAGACAATCAGAATGACCATACTGTTGCAAGGATTAACGTAAAAACACACAAGCCACACGTAAAACACATTCACAAAATCGCCGCTAGGAGGCACAAATGGACAGGGTTTTTTGCCCCTTCGTTAGTCAGAACGACAGGCTAGAATAGTGACATGAATTTTAAAAGATGATTAAACAATGCAATAAATAAACTGTAACACTTAAGTTAAAAAATTATAACATTCTTATTTAATATTAACAAATTATTTATCATACAAAGGTGTGAAAGAATCCATCTTCAAGATTTGACCACTGTTTCAGGTTAGAAATTTGAATGATAGTAATTTCTTATATGTTTGTTTGGAATATACATCAAACATGAAAAACTATGTTTGATATGGTGCTCTGGTTGAGTACCAACTGTATGTCAACCATGGCAAGATGATGAACAGAAAATGATAAATTAGATGATTTACTCCCATTTTAAGTATTGCCCCCCCCCAAACATTGCAGTGTACATGCAGCCAATGATGCATGTCATTAATAGAAATCAAATCAAGTCTGGGGTTTGATATGATGATCAGTTGAAGATCAGCCATACCTGCTCAGTAAGCTTCCCCAACCTGTGAGGCTACATGAGAGAGGAGGAAGAGGAGAGGCAGATGTGATGCATTAATATGATGTTAAAAAAAAGAAGACAGAACAAAATTCACTACATGAAAAATGTTGCCAAATAAATAAAAAAAGAAAACTGGGGGTGTAATGAAAAATTGACATCAGATTTGGTTCAATATGAATATCTTCAGCTCTGACCTGTAAGCAGATTGCGAGATTGACCCTGCAGCCGAATGCAGTGCTGACCGCACGGGGGTGCAGCCCCACATCCTTAAAAAGCTTACAGAATGACTGAGTCAGAGAAACACGAGGCCTCTCCTCTGCCACAACCACACATGAACGCACACGGGTAAGATCCAGCCCACGGGCCTAAGAGAGAGCACACACAGCGGTATAATAAGAAGTAGATTTAATGTAAAACTGTCCCCTGGAACATTCAACTGGAAAATCAATTAATAAATAAACCAAATACTGAACATTGTAAAAATTTAGGTGTGAATACACACCTTTAGAGAGTCCGTGAGAGAGCTGAGTGATCTTGTGCAGAGCTCCATCACAGAGTATGAACAGAATGAGTCTCGGACTTTAAACTGACTGACGGCCTGCAACCACAGAGCTGGATTCACCTCTAGATCCATTGGAGATATGAGAACAGACTGCTGCCCTGCATACACACTATACACACACACAAACCACACAGATTTATATAAAAACAGAATGTTTTTTTGTTAGTGATTTAATGCCATGCCAGCTTCCGTGGCTATTTTCATGGCAAAACACAAGTAAAAATAAAACCTAGATAAGGTTTGTAAGATCTATTTTCGATAAAAACTGAAACCGATTCGGACAATGAATTCACCTGACTTTGTTAAAAAAAAATAAACAACATAATCCAATAAAAAATACTTTAGACACTGTCGACTCTGCCATGAGGCACATAATGGTGAATCTCCTCCTAAACAGAGGGTAATGCACAAAATATTTTGATCTTCAACATAATTTTTTTTTTAATATATCACTCAGGTGATGCAGAAGGTAATAAGGTGGGCCGTACCTGCAGAGACACCAAAGGACAAAGCCGAGGCCACAGTAGGGGTCAAGACAGACGGCCACCTCACGAGAGGGATACAACTCACATTGCAGTTTAACGGAGTGACACAGAGCACTGGTGGCACTGTGAGACATCTTCAGAGAGAGTGAAAGAAACAGATATATCTCCACTTCAATAGACAGATACATAGTGAAGGGTGGATGGGAATGGGTGCTAACTGCTGCACTACAGCTCTGGTTTATTAAAACATATTTAACAATTATAATTTAAATATTGATTTATTTAGAATTATAACATTATATAAATTAAGTCTAGTTCTACTAATTCAATTCTAGTTTTTAAAAGAACCTCAATTAAAATGGTAATTTCCAAAAATGACCACGCACTGAAAGACAGGTGAACATTGTGAATATTTCTGAAATCAATTCTGACACACCTACAGCCTATACATTAAATAACACCACCACCACCTCTTCCTTACACATTAGTAGGAGGTAAAAAAGCCAAACCTTTATTCCAGCGAGCATGCCAGTAGTGGACACACTGAAGTCCAGGTAGGCCAATGAGTCTGGGTCACATGGCTTATACAGAAGGGGACAGCGCCTTTTTGGCAAGTCATCTAACAAATATACAAATAAGCATATCTCCTTAGAAATTCTGTGTGGAGTGGAGTTTTCTAGTTATGGCATTTTCACCCACAGAACACCCTGCACCCTGTGCCCACCAAGTGCAAGCACCAAAACAAAAAAACAGCTTCATTGGTTATAACAGGCGTGATCCGGTTGTCCTTTCATGCCACTCACTCACAATTTACGAGCGGCGAAGGGGCCTTTCAGACTGTGTACCGTGAACAGGCCTGTTCTTCACACATTTATTAGGGATTTATATGGATTTCATGGTTGAGGATTTACACTTTCCTGGATTGTTACGTTCTTTGAAGAACATCTCTGAGTTGCTGTCATGGCAACAGGTCTGTAAGCTCAAACCTGTTTGGGAGCAGGCATTTTTACCCGTAAACAGGATTAGATTGCACCTTTATGCCCATTATAAACAAATATGATACATGAAGACTCACAAAATATTGCATTCTTACAAAAGCACCATTTTGATACACAGGCAATGATATATTTAGTATAAATATATATGAACAATTTCAAATAAAATAAAATAATAATATTGTAGATAATAATAGGTAAAGCCCATTCTGCTCATTTAGAGGGACCACTTTATTCAAGAGGGAGTATTATATACAAGATTATTTGTTTCATAGTCTTTTTCAAGAATGTTTTTCAAAAATGTTCAACATTTTATTTTCGCATACACTTTAGGGTTTTCTGTCTGCACTGCGCTAAGTAACATTATAAATTATAAAGTACATGATGGCCCTCTTACATAATAAGAAATCTTTCACGATTTCCCTCGTCATATTTTTTAAATGGAAAATAATGTTACACATTTAATTTATTCACGACTCTTAAGCCTTTTCTCCACTTTGGCCGTGTTACTTTTTTTAAGATTACTTTCTGTTTGGCCGGGGTTAACATTAATGTTACATCTTTTCATAAATTTTATACATTTTCATGGAAAGTTATGCAAAAAATGTCCTACTTCCTGAAATATATTAATGAAATAAGTGTTGTGAGATATCTCACTGGTCTCTGAAACAGATCTAGACTCTGTAAAAAACAAACAAAAATGTGTCTCTGGCACTTTCTGCCTGTCAATCATCTTGGGCGTTCTCATCCTGTTGTAGTTGACATGAATTATTGAGGTTTAATGCCATTTTTATGCCATGTTGCTCATAACAGTTGTCAGTTGAGGGCGCTATTTTGCTGCTGTTGTTTTTGACAACCGTTTCTGCTCGTTCTCAATAAAGCTCATTTGGTATCTTTGATGTGTGGGGATTTGGAAAGAGGGGACGTGGCTAATATAATATCTCAGATTGTGGAAATTCTTTGCTTACAACACCTTTAATTAATACAGAAATATGTTGCAGTATAAACTACTTTATTGGCCTATATATTTTATGCATATATTTACAATGCTATATATATACAAAAAGCAAATCTCTTATATACGTGTACTGTTAATCAAGAAATAAATACACAGTATAATGGTTTATATTGCATTCATATTTTTACTAAAGTTTATGACATCATTACATTGGCCTGTAATGTCAACGACCAATCACTGCATTACTGATCGTGGTTTTGAATATTAATACATGTGCCCTTGTCAGTACATACAAGAAAGTGCAATTATCTCAGAAAACTCAATCCAGATATAATCAAGTCCACGAATGTCTTTGAAGAACCGAATTATCACGATTAGAAGATCTAGAATACATCATATTATCTATAAGTTACAAATTAGATCTCTTCTGACCAGCACCTGACAGGTGTAACCTCTGAATAAAGACCTCTTAAATACTCACCGGTTTCCAGGATCGGAGGCCATGATTTAAAGTCCACAGCCACTGATGCATCTCTGGATCTCAAAAGTTTAGAGATTGCTTGGGTGGTCATAACATACACTGAACGACTCACCTACACACACGCACAGTAAATAGAATATATTATATATTTATTTTAAAAATTAATACATTATCAATCTACAAATAATGTAATTTTCTGGTATGGTTTGAGCCCCTTTCTACTGTTCTGCACTTACATTTATGCTCCAACATTGCATTCTAGGATTCTACTGTCATTTGGTATAGTAGCTCTACTTGTATTGTTTTCTCCCTTTGATTAATTATTCATGAATATGAATAATTGCTCATACTAGAATTCTAATTTTGTAAGCCACTATGGATAAACGTGTCTGTTGAATGAATCATTTATGTCTCACTTTTATAATATCAATAATCACCATTGTATTAATATTTTAATTAATTTAAAAATAAGACAGGATCACTTCTTAAATCATTTCATTTCTTTAATTATATGTGTGTCCGAATGAGTGAATAAAAAAGTGTTCTTACCTCTAGGATCATTTTAACTGTAGGTAGTGTGGTTGAGATATTCTGAGAGTGTGGTGGCCGTACAGTGATTGGAATACAGCCTGCATACAGACAGCCATAAAATGCAGCAATCAAATCTAGACCTGAAACACAGAAACATAAAATTAGTATGAAATGGGATTCCATTTGTAATCAAACAGAATTTAGAACATATTTACTCATCCTGGTTTGATGAAATTGTAACAGTACAGATGGAATGACATTTCATTGATATATAAAGTTTTAATACCAACAAGCCATGTTCAGAATGCATTGCTTTCATCAAGTTCATTTACAAATAGGATTTGATGTGTGTGCACAATAAACTGGAGTGAGTGGCTCTTGAATGTGTAACGGAGGAACAGGTCTGACTGCTCTAGCTGATATAATTTAAATGAGGTGGAACATTACAATTACCAGCAGCACAGAAAAACAACTACAGGAGGGATTTCTATTTTGAACTAGAGGTCAGCACAAAAACTGTGATAAATCACTTACTCCTTTAGTTAGTTCAAATAAAGGCATAAGTGATTAATGGCAGATTTCGTAGAGGTTCATTTGTAAATACAGGTGGATAGAGTGTGTGAGGTTGGATACCTGGAGGGAACACTAAAGCTACATGATCTCCATATCGAAGTTGTCCTCTCTCATACAGCAAAGTGGCAATTTTTTCAGCTCTTTTATGAAGTTGTAGACAGGTCAGAGAGCTTCCTATTGTCCCCTGAAAACACACACATTCATATCAACATAACCACACACACACACACACACACACACACACACACACACACAAGCACACACACGCACAAACACAAACACGCACACAAAATCCTATCAACTATGCACATACATCATGCTTTCTGTATGAGGAAACTGAGAGAACCGTGTGCATTACCCGTGAGTTGATGAGTGTGTACAGTATGTGTTCAGGTGTTGTCTGTGCTCTCCACTGTAACACTTCAGACAGAAAGAGAAACTGGAGGATATAAAAGAGAGACAAATCAGTCATCCAGTGAAAAATATATCTTTACACACACACAAAATGTCATGCCTTCATAGGCATACACACCCTGTGTTTACCTGTTCATTGTCATCTATATGACTCAAGTCTCGTCCACTGGCCTGAGCAATTCGCTTTCCTGCTACGAGATTGCCCACCATCACAGAGGCAGGACCCACCTCTGCAAAAAAAAAACCACATGTTTTGTTTTGTTTTTCAGATTAACAGTTTTTATTTATTCACATATTTGAACATAGAACAACAAAACATATATACACAGAATAAACATTAACCCCCACTCATTGCCAGGAGGTGGGTGGGGAGAGGGGTTCCAATAGAAAGGGGACCGATTAATATATAAATATGGGGTACAGCCATAAGCTTGAGGCAACATTTAGAGAAATATCCCAATTAAACACTTTGGACACTTTTGTCCATACCTAGTGCAAATGCAAGATAATGGAACCCACACATTTTTAATAATATCTGAATCCTACCCCTAAAAAGAAAACTTTTAGAACAGTATTTGCATTATTTATGAATATGTACATTTTCCAATTGAGGATGTCTCCAAATGCCCCCAAAAGGAGGTTTTGTCTGATTTAACTGGATTTTGGGGACAATTTTGTTACACATAAACACACACAATAATAAAAACAAAGTGCTTGAGTACCGGGTTGTTTCTGTCTGGGTTTGGGCAGGTTGGTTATACAGGAGTGAGGACACATGAGGATGCTGCAGGGGTGCAGCGCCCCCTCTAAGAACAGCTGTTTGGTTTCAGACAGGTGAATCCCACCCAGAGGGGTTTTTGGGAGGGTGTTAGCAGGGACCAAAGCCAGACAGTACACCCCAACCTGATGAATCCCATCTATAGCCTAAACAAACACAGAGGTTTGATCAGAAGTCTTTATAAATAGTCTTCTTAATACACAGAGAAGGAGCCCCTACTTCACACCTTCAATGACCAGCAGAACTAAGATTTGTAGACCCTCCTAAATTTAAATATACATTCCAAAAATAGTAATTTTATTTATACAGCAACATGCCACGTGTCTAAAAGGTATTTATGATCTAAAACAGGGTTGTATTGTTTGTTTTTATTTATTTAGACTTTGAACTGCTGCATGGTATAAATATAAATAAATAAATAAACAGCTAATTACAATTTATTGCAGTATGCAAATATTACAATGGCTTCACAATTAAACTAAACATACTATTAGTGCTTGGGAATTGTTTTCTAAGTCAATGGGTAATTTTAACCCTTATATCTAAAAAACGTGCAGACAGTATGAAGTTTACAAAAAAAATATATTTATGTTAAAAGGAATCATTCACCCAAAAATTACAATTCTCTCATCATTTACTCACCCTAATGAGATCCCAGATGTGTGACTGTCTTTCTTCTGCTAAACACAAACAAAGATTTTTAGAAGAATATTGGAGTTCTGTAGGTCCATACAATGCAAGTAAATGGGTATACTTATATATTGATCTGTTTCTCACATCTTATCACTTCTGAAGACATTGATTTAACCACTGGAGTCTTACTAATATTATGCTGCCTTTATGTACTTCTTGGAGCTATAAAGTATTGGCAGCCCTTTACTTGCATTGTATGGACCTACAGGACTGAGATATTTTTCTGCTGAAGAAAGAAAGTCATACATATCTGTGATGATATGAGGGTGAGGAAATTGTGAGAGAATTTTCATTTTTGGGTGAACTATCCCATTTAAGTTTCAGATTTTTTTGTCTAGGAGAGCTGTCACCTTAGCTCTGAAATTTTGCAATCCCATTTGTGTATGTGTGTTTACCTGCAGCACTCTGCTCATCCACTGATAACACTCTTCTTCAGTTGAATCTGGTCTCTGTTCAGCCACCAGCACAATCCTCTCATCATACAACACATTTACTGAGAATACCACTATCCTACACACACAAACACAGTTAGAAGAATGGGCAGTGTGTTGCTTGTAATCAGAAGTATATCAATAGTGTCACTGATCCAACCTGATATAACCCACAGTGTCATTGAAAAACAAACCTTCCCCTATAGATGAATTTCATGGGCTCCACAGCGAGAGCGGTTGCGATGATGTCATCAGCATTGTGCTTCCGTCCCCCGACCTGCATCAGTCCTTCCAGCGTCCCAGAGACAAAGATCATTCCACTCGGACCCACAAACCCCAGCAAACCCGACCGCACAAACACACAGTCACTAACTAAACCACCATCACATGACACTGGACACACCTGTATCACGGAGAGACACACACATATTTAATGACCAGCAGGGCATAAAATATAATCACAAAGTTATACCCTGCTGGAAAAATCAGGCTGTATCAGCTTACGAAGGTTATGATAGTTTTGGAACATGGCAGCTTGTTTGCAGCTGGTCCAATGTGGTCAACCGACCAACCAAGATGGCCTACTTGGTGAAAACAGCTGATTTGAACAACCATCTAGACCAGCTAATGGCAATAAATGACCAGCATGGACCCGAAGCGATGATAAAAAGTAACTTACTCTAGCAATATATTTGTTAGACACTACAATACAGTAAAGTGCAATTCTGAAAGTAAACAGTCCACCCCAATAAAAACAATAACAAGGAATTTGAATCCACAGATTTCTGCAGCACTTCCAGTATCATTAACGGATCCTTTAAATAGGGCTCTGAGTTAACATATTTTCAGCAAATAACGTGAAACGTTTATCTGATGTGACTTATCCAGACGTGTTGTTGATACTGAGCGCCTATGCGAGAGAGGCGATGAAAATGTATCATAGTTTAGATGCACATAATTATTTCCTCAGCGGAGAACTCCTGGTAAGTCAGGTCACTCAGTGGATATCTTTGGAACATCTACTTGAATGGGAAAAGACCAAAATCCATAAAACTGTTGGTCAAGATTACTATCAAAGAACATAATTAAAATCAGCAGTAAAATCTGACAAAACTGGTATCATAAATTGTGCTTCTTTACCTCAGATTATGCTAGAAAATATATTTCCCGGCTTGTATAGCTAATGTGCATGCGCGTTCTTTAACTGACAAGCGATGTTTGTATCTAAATGGTGATTGGCTTGTTTACCTGTAAGGCGGGACTTGTTCCTACATCTGTTGACCGTTTTGACATTTCGAAGACTTTACCATTCGCTGTGAGTGCTTTGAAAGGCTTAAAGGTGCTCGAAAATAAGGGTCATCCAGAACTCAATTTATAAGTAAATTTTATTGGAAATTCTGTTTGAAGTGATTTTACAGCATGACTATCATGATTGTTCTCCGTTCCAAGTGCCCTTCAGAGGGAGATTTATCACGTTTGGAACAAACAACTAGCAGGAAATGTTCAAAGAACAAAAATACTTCTTAAAATGGTCTATATGAAGATTCTGTCATCATAGCTGTTCCAAATATGTGGGATTTTTGTTTTCGCCATGGATCACAAAAAAAGATGCTAAAGATGTTCCGGGGTTCAGTACAAGTTAAGCTCAATCAACAGCGTTTCTGGCATAATGTTGATTACCACAAAACTGTATTTCTACTCGTTCCTCCTTTTCTTTAAAAACATTGAGATGACAGTGAGGCTCTTACAATGGAAGTGAATGGGGCAATTTCTGGAGGGTTTAGAAGCATAAATGTGAAGCTAGTAATTTTATAAAAGCAGTTTGTGATGAGGAGGAGGGCAGGGCCGGGCCGTGATTACGCACGCCTGGATCCCAATCGGGCTAATCAGCCAAGGAGGGGGATAAAGGCAGGCGGATGTGGCAGTTCGGGAGAGAGAGAGAGCCACATGCAGCTGCCATGTGCGTTTGTGTTTTGTCTTTATTTTTTTTATTTTACATTAAACATTACTTTGATGGTTCGTCCAGTTCCTGCCTGCTTTTTTCCCATTTGAACCCTGTTACACAGTTATTTTAATTCTTCTGTATTAACTCAATATTATTTGAGTTGTGAAGTTGTTTAAACTGTCACTTTCACAGTCATTTTTGGGTTAGTTGACATTGCATCGTCATGGCAACGAAGTTATAAAATTGGCTATATTTACACAGAAAATGTTAGTAAGTGATTTTATCACTTTAAAATCATGTTAACACACATATTGTTTACATCTTGTGGCTATTATTTTAGAAAAAGTGAGTATTTTAACATTCAAAACTGAAAATTCAACATTGGCTCACTGTAACCCAAATTTTTGCTTTTTTAAAGAAATGTAGGGGCATCACACCTGGAGTCACAAGTTCAAATCCAGGGCATGATGAGTGACTCCAGTCAGGCTTCCTAAGCAACCAATTGGCCGGTTGCTAGGGTGAGTAGAGTCACGTTGGGTTAACCTCCTCGCGGTTGCTATAATGTGGTTCTCGCTCTCGGTGGGGCGCATGGTGAGCCGTGCTTGGATGCCGCAGAGAATAGTGTGAGCCTTCACATACGCTAGGTCTCCGTGGTAATGTGCTCAACATGCCACGTGATAAGATGCATGGACTGGCTCTCTCAGGTGCGGATGCAACTGAGATTCGTCCTACGCCACCCGGATTGAGTCACTATGCCACCACGAGGACTTATGAGTGCAAAATTGGAGAGAGAAAAAGGGACAAAAAAGTAGGGGCAAGTCTAAATAAATTTTGTGGTAATAAACATTACGCCACAAAAGCTGTCGATTGAGCTTAACTGATTGAACCTGGAATATTCTTATTTTCACGCTGCTCTTTGCTATGAAATGAAAGTGAATCCACATGAACTCTGTTGAGCTCCAAAAATGACACAAACTGCTTTTTAAAGACAAATTTTATGGTGCCTTTTTGTCATTTTGTAGTTTGACAGCCCCCATCCCCCATTCAGTTTTATTGTATGTACTTGGACATTCTGCAAAATGTCTTTTGTGTTTCACAGCAAAAAGAAATAATTCGGGTTTGAAACAACATGGGTGAGTAAACGATGACAGACGTTTAATTTCTGGGTGAAGTGCTTAAGTCGAATAGTTCATAAGTTACGATGGTAAAATGCCATGTATGTCTTAAGCAGCATATTTCCCTATGGAACAGGACTTAGTGGATATATGATCTATAGGGGATTTTCACACCTCGAAAGTGTTCTTGCTCATTCCTGTCAGCCCATAATATGACGTTCCTGTGGCAACAGACGACATGCAGATCTCTCCAATCTCATCCGTTTTACACAGCTGAGGAACACCCTCTGGTTTAACAATGCACACCATCGCTGTGAGAGATGGAGAAAGTCAGTTTTACTATAATCATAAAGGTGTTTGATGAGGTCTGTGGTCACATGAGAAAAACAGCACTAAACTGCTCTCAGCTGGTTAATGAGGTTGATGTTGGAACTGAATAAAACACTTTGAGGATGTTCAATCGTTCATGCTCTCTTTGTCTCTGTACCTCCTGGCATAGCTGTGCCCACATCCTGTAGGGTGAGGACAGACAGCTTCTCTCCTGTGTCCACTCTAATGACCCCATGACTCAGATTCGTCATACTGAGGACCCCTCGTCCTGCCGGCTTAGAGCTGCCCTCCTGAGGCCTGGTTGAAAACAGATACACAAACAAATATAAAATAAACATGTCCATATTGTTATGTGTGGTTTGGCTTCCAGGAGCTGTAGAGGTTCTTGATCGTTTGTGATCAAGATCGTTGAAAATTTGTGGAAGCTTTATCATTGTTTTTTTTATCAGTACTTGAATCTATACCCACAGTAATCAAATTGTCATGAGATTCACATTTAATTGAACGGTCTTGTTATGCAATAAAATATCAGTTTGACTGTAGGATAAAAGTACAGTCTTTAAACCTAGACCACACACAAACACAATGAAATGTATTTTAATGATTGATTCACATGCAAAACCAAGCCCTTTTCACTAAATAAAAATTTGAGTCAAACCTGTTTCCTATTGGCTTTGTGTGTCCTTGTGTTTGTGTGAAGAATGTGTGTTGGCTTGGTTGTGTTGTTTGCATTATGTGACCACAAAAGGCAGAACCTCCCAAATTAATGACTTTAAACTGAAAACATATCCCTGATCCCAAAAATGACTTCCAAAAATGGCACGTGTATGTGTGCTGTCTGCCATGTTACATGCATGTGTTCGTGTGTGTCTTTACTGGGCAAACAGAGTTTGAGTGTATTTATACCTCCTGACGCTTACAGTGAGGGCCTCGGTCGAGCCAGCACATGGGCATATGACCTCTGACCTTAAGCCCATATTCTGAAACACATTGAGGAATGCGTTGCAAGAGGATATCGACCCTGAGAATGGAAGAGACACAATTTGTTAAATTAAATTTCAATTTACAGTATTTCAGTAGTGCTTTTTTACAATACAAATCATTCCAAAGTAGCTTTACAAAGGATTGAGCATTTAAATCCCTCTGCGACCACCACACCAAAGATGATAATGGCAAAGAAAAAACTCTAAGATGTTTAGGTAAGTTGAGAAAGAAATCTTAATCTTAACCCACACCCTAAACCTTACTGTGAGGTTAGGGCGGAGCCAGGCCATGACTATGCTCGCCCGGCCCCCAATCGGGCTAAACAGCCGAGGAGAGGGATAAGTGCAGCGAATGCGGCAGTTCGGGAGAGAGAGAGCCACATGCAGCTACCATGCGTGCATTTGCGTTCTGTGCTTTTTGTTAAGTTCTTATTAAATATTATTTTGACTGTTCAGCCGGTTCCCACCTCCTCCTTGCCCAACCTGTAACTGTGTTACACTTACATTAACATAAAACTTTTTGCACTATTATTCAAAGTATCAAACATTTTTCCAAATGAAGTCATTCCAAAATGTCCTCAAAGAGAAGTTTTGTCCATTTTAGCTTATTTCTGGTTAGAACTTTGTCCCCAAAATAAAGCGAAGTACACACAAACATACTTAAAGGGGTCATGACATGAGAAACCAAATTTGCCTTGATCTTTTGGTATATAAGAGGTCTTTGTATCATTAAAACGTCCTGCAAGTTTAATATTTTAAGACGTCCTCCCCATTCTAAACGAATCATTTATTTAATCAAGCTCAAAATACAGCTCGTTCTGGATTCATGGTTAGAAGTGACGTGTCGGTTAGAAGTGACGTAACAGCGTTCGCATATGACCGCCTCCAGCACAAGATAACTACGATTTAAGCGCAAGACAACTACGCTCATTTCAGTATCGCCGTGCGCCTCACAAGTGTTCAGTCGATGGACAGCGAGCTCTGACAGAGACTACTTGTGCACAGGAAAATTACGATGCCACACAGATGTGCTGTTCCTGGCTGTGGTCAAACAAAACCTCTGAATAAGCTGCCGAAAGATCCAGACGTCAGGGAAAAATGGATGCAGTTTATTTTTTGCGGACGTTCCAGTCACGGCAGTGTTAACTTAAGCGTTTGTTCTGTACATTTTAAGGATGACTGTTTTGAGAACAAATCTCAATATGATGCTGGCTTTGCCAGAAAACTGTTGCTCAAAGATAAGTCCGTGCCGACTATTCTGGGAACAACGACGACACAAACTGTAAGTAATCTATTTTAAACTTTAAACTACTTTTTAAAGCGCAATTTCATTCATTATGAATAATCACAGTGTTTTTACTTAGTTTACTTGCATATTGTTCTGGCTGGGGGCGTCAATAATTGATACATAGGCACTGACGTTAGCCAATCATAACAGTGGGCGTTAACACTGAAGTCTTAAATGGAAAACGCCCCCAAAACAGACTGTTTGAATCAGAGGATGAGAAACAGGGTGGGAAAAGGTCATAAATCACTAGATTTTAAAAGTTTTTCTTAAAAAAAAATATATTAATACTATAATTGCACCCAAAGGAACATAATAATACAATAAAAAAAACCATGTCATGACCCCTTTAAAGCTTGTAAACCAGTCACACACACACTTACAGGGATTTGATCCATCAGCGATCAGCAGCATTCTCAATGAGCTCATGTTGGTGTCAGTCTGATCTTTGTGGGCAATCAGAGCCCAGTGTAGATCCCTGCTCTTCACACACACCACCTTAGCTGCACACATACATAGAAAGACCTTAATTACAGAACAGGAAGATTATGACACAATGTGTGCCCTATTTTATTTTTGTTAACATCAGATCAGAGTGAAACATGATATTTGAACACTTACTGTAGGAGACAGGTAGCCTAGATAAACAGCCAAGAAACAAAACATCTACAGATCAACCACATACTGATGATTTAAATAGTGTTTTATGCTCTGTGTGTGTGTGTGTACCTTTGTACTGGGAGACTTTTTGAATCCAGGAGAGAGGATTCACCTTCATTAGCGCATATGGAACACTGACCACATGTAACATATTCAACACACTCTGAGAGAGAGAGAGAGAGAGAGAGAGAGAGAGAGAGAGAGAGAGAGAGTTAAGTTGAAAAAGATTTTTTTTAAGTTGAAAAAGAAAGAGATGTTTTTTAATGTAAAGAAATTAAAGGGATATTTCACCCAAAAATGAAAATTCTCACTTCATTTACTCACCCTCATACCATCGCAGATGTGTATGACTTTCTTTCTTTTGCAGAACATGAAGATTTTTTTTCTTCTCTGACTCTGTAGGTCTATACAATGTAAGTGAATGGTGACCAAAACTTTGAAACTCCAAAAAGCACATAAAGGCAGCATAAAAGTAATGCATAAGACCCCAGTGTTTAAATTCATATCTTCAAAGCAAAATGATAGGTGTGGGTGAGTAACCGATCAAAATGTAAGTCTTTAACTTAGTTCTTACTGTAAATTCCCCTCCCTACCAGGTAGGTGTTGATATGCAAGGAGAATATGAATCATCAGAAACAAAAGAAGAACTCTGAGAAGAGAAGGGAGTGCTTTGTAGGGCTGTTTGAAAGTGGAGATTTATAGTAAAACATTGACATAAATATTTATCTGTTTTTGTCCCACACCTATCAAATTGCTCCTGAAAACATTGATTAAACCACTGGAGTCGTATGGATTACATTTATGCTGCCTTTATGTGCTTTTTGGAGCTACAAAGTTCTGGTCATCATTCACTTACATTGTGAGGACCTACAGAACTGATATATTCTTCTACAACTCTTTGTTTGTGTTCAGCAGAAAAAAGAAAGTCATACACATTTGGGATGACATGAGGGTGAATATATTATGTGAGAATTTTCATTTTTGGGTGAACTATCCTTTTAATGTAAAACGTATATTGTTTTACAAAAGGCATCAGATAAATGACACATAACAAACATTAACTGATATTACCGCTTGAACACTGTGCCAAAGGCCGATGCCTTTCTTAAAATCCAACACATTCACCGTGGTCTCAGCTAAAACACACAAATGCACACAAAACCACTTAGAACATCTAGAACTTACTCATTAAGAAACAGATGAAAATGCACATTCATCGGAAGTGAG
Organism: Xyrauchen texanus; assembly: GCF_025860055.1. NCBI lineage: Eukaryota > Metazoa > Chordata > Actinopteri > Cypriniformes > Catostomidae > Xyrauchen > Xyrauchen texanus. The sequence continues at coordinate 10,656,786 of NC_068281.1, read as the reverse complement.
ATACTTGCGCGTGATTAAGTGCATTCTAATGCGTGTGCAGGTGTGTGTGTATATCTTACCCTCGCTGTATCCGCAGGTCTGTGTGAGTGTTTGGCAGTGTGTGAGCATTGCCATCCTGGTCACAGTTGTTCCCAACACACTCCCATCCTTACTAGTCTTATACTGTGAATCAACCACGAGATAATTTAGCATATTTTATATTGTTAAATAACCACATAACACACCAACACTCTTGTAATAGCCAACACTCTTGTAATAGCTATCAGCAGAAAACTGTGCACATCTTATACAGCTAATCAACTTGAAAACACGCCCACTCTCATAATAACTCTATGAGATAATTGTGCATGTCTTATACTGTTAATTAATCACAAACATGCCCACACTCATAACTGTAAGGAGATAACTGTACACAACTTACATTATTTAATGAACGACATAAGAATGTGCACAATTATCTACTTACATAGTGGCCTTGTTTTGCGGTTTATTAATAATTTGAATAGCTAACAATGTTAACAAACAAAGTTAATTAACCACAAAGCCACTCTTATACAGTATAACTAAAAAATGTACTGTCACATCTTAAACTGTCAATCAACCACAAAAGCCAGCCACACATATTGAAAATGTAAATGACTCTGACACACACAAGAACACAAGTGTGTTACCTCTATATATGCAGTGTCATTGTTGGCATCTTTAATGAGAGGGAACCACTCTCTTGGGGGTTTAGACAAATGTTTGGAGTCAGTCAACACCCACAGCAACTTCGGCCATCCTGAACATACACACCCCAAAAACAGAGACATCCTCAATGGAAATGACTGATAACACACAAATATAACACCTAAAATTCAAATTGAATGATTTTCCACTACTGAGAATTGTGTGTAAGTGATATTGTGACGTCTCTGACCTTTGAACTGCATGACATCACCACTAGTGCTTTTGGGAAGACCTTTATGACACGCATCGCTAGTCAATGCAATGGCAACTCCACAGCTGCCCAATAGGAAGCCAATCTGTTGACTCCCAGCATCCTTTGAGTGGAAAGAGAGGGCATATTTCAGGCAAGTTCATTCTCAGTGTTCATTCCCAGTTTAAGTCCATACAATGCAAGTGAATGGTGGCCAGAACTCTGAAGTTCCAAAAAGCACATAAAGGCTTTAGTAAAGTAATCCATTCTACTCCAGGGCTACATTTACACAGTCAGTGCTTGGGATTGACAACCATATTTACTTACAGGTGAATCTTGAAAAGTCCCATTCATATAACAGCATACAGTAGCAGTTCGAATGCTGTCTGTATGAACGAACAACCGAAGTCACAACAGTATTCTAACAGCTTTAACCATTGTGACAGTGACTAAAAGATGGTGACGTCCATAACAACGGCATGTCTTTTCACAATTGCCACCACGTTATTAAATAAACGCGTGCAATCGAGTCACAAGTTCATCCATAGATCATAATTAACAGACAGTGGCAATAAATCCTTTTTAACCTTGTGCAGAGCACAGCTTTTGTGTCGCTCAGCTTGTGCCCATGAGCAGCCGGTGGAAAACAGTGGCTGAATCTTCGAATGACACGCAGCTCATTTTTCTGTATCTGTATCTGATGCCTGTATCTGTCTGTCTGAGCTTCAAAGGTCTGGCTACTATTCACTTTCATTGTATGGACCAAACGAGTTGAGATATTCTTCTAAAAATCTTTGTTTGTGTTGTGCAGAAGAAAGAAAGTTTCACACATCTGAGATGGCATGAGGGTGAATAAATGATGAGATAATTGTAATTTTTGGGTGAACGATCCCTTTAAGAAATGTTTTGAGAATTATTCAATCTTTAGAATAAAAGTAAAAGGAATTACCTTCTTTGTAAGAGGCACTTCAATTGGCACAGGAACAACTTCAGCCAAAAGACAGCCATAAAATGCCACCACGAATGCTGCTGGGTCATTATTTGGGTACACAAGTGCTACCTAACACACACACACACACATACACAGACACACAATGCATACAGAAGATATTAAGAAGTCTTCATTTTTCAGCAGTTTTTGATATATCTATATTAGTGTGCATATCTAATTTTTTATAGAGGTGCTATACTCTTATATATAAAAAAAATTATTTCTCTTACTCTGTCTCCAGGGTGGATAATTGGTTCTTGTTTGGTTCCTAGTTTGTGGAGAAGGTTATAGGCCAACTTCAAACTCTTGGACCAGAGCTTACCTAACATACACAAAATGTATAAACATGCACTGTCAACAAACCAAAAGGTTTTATTTTTCAAAGTAACTTTTATGAACATATGTCTTTGTGTACCATATGTAAGAGTGTATGGTTGTTTGGCATTGATGTGCGTGATGGTGAGACAGGGGGCTTTGGGTGCAATGGTTCCCCAACGCAGAAGGGCCGCCTCCAGGGAGGCCGGGCAGTTCTTGAGTCTGTCCAGGTCCTCTCCTTGTATAAGAGTTGACTCCTCCCTCTCTGGGCGTGGCAGAGAGGGATCAGGCTGCTGCACTGTACACGGAAAACATTCAGAAAAGGTTGGCAACGTTGCTGACATTATAAATAGATCTGTTTTCTAAATCACTGGGCATCATGCTCTAATATTATGTGAAGTTTACAGGAATAGTTCACCCAAATCATTTACTTACCTTCAAGTAGTGAGATAGTGAATTATTATCTTTCTTCCGTGAAACACAACCAAATATAATTCTCTTATCACATCACATTTTTATGTGTTTTGTGATCCATCGCCTTTGGTGTCACAACTGGCACAACTCGTCTTAAAAGAATAGTTTACCCAAAAAAGAGCTCATCATTTATTCACACTAATGGCATCTTCAACTTGTACATGTGTAACCGGTCCTAATCGACCCACTCCAAGAGGAATTCGATCAAGCGTCGCCGACATGGGAGGCGGGCACGCTAACAAGGAAGCTAAAGGCTACAGCTTCTAGTGTCAGTTGCTAGTGTGCCTTTTGAGGCCAGGGAAGTGAGGTTTACACACTGCACAGCACATAGCAACTGGCCACCGTTACACTCACCCCCCTAAACCTCACTCCCATCTGGGTCACGACACCACTGTAACCGGTCCTGCTCGACCCGCTCTGAGCGGGATTCAAACCTGGGTCTCCGGCATGGGAGCGGGTGCACTAATGAGGAGGCTAAAAGCTACAACCCCTAGTGTCAGTGGCTGGTGCACATCTTGAGGCTAGGGGAGTGAGGTTTACACATACCGCACAGCTTTCACATACCAGCTGGCTCCCATTACACTCACCACCCTAAATCTCACTCCCATCTGGGTCACAGTACCACTGTAACCAGTCCTGCTCAACCCGCTCCTAGCGGAATTAGATCCGGTGTCACTGGCATGGGAGGTGGGTGCTCTAATGAGGAGGCTAAACGAAAAAGCCTCTAGTGTGCCTCTTGAGGCCAGGGGAGTGAGGTTCATACTGCACAGCACATACCAGCCACTGTTACATGTGTACAGCACTCTGAGCATGCATCAAACACAAGGTGTAAACGAGCTTGAGAATGCACCAAGGAGATGCAGATTTACATATACTAAAAAAGGGGTTACATTTTTGTCTGTTTATCACCCAACACTGATTGCATTGTTTCAGAAGGCATGGATTAAACCATATGAGATGTTTAGATTACCTTTATATCATTTTGGAGCTTGAAAGTGTTGTACCCCATTCACTTTTGTATGGACAAACAGACATTGTATGTCCTTCCAAAAATATTAGTTTGTTTTCCGCAGAAGAAAGAAAATCATATAAGTTTGAGATGGCTTATGGGTGAGTAAATAATGAGAGAATAATTTTTGGGAGAACTATCCCTTTAAGGCTACAACTTGAATGACATTCTTCCTTTCTTTCTTCCTTTACTTTCACAAGCAAATATATCTTAATGGAGATAAGATGACTGTTTGTGCATTTTATGGACTTAGGTTAATGGTGACCAAAATGTCATGCTCCAAAAAAATTCAGTAAAGGCAGCAAAAGTTAATACATAAGACTCTAGTGGTTTAATCCATGTCCTTTGATAATATCCAATTTATTTTGGGTGAGAACAGACCAAAATGTAACTTCTTTATACTGTACATTTGGCCCATGCAGTCTCTCTGCACAATCATGATTTAACCCTCAAGCACTTTTCGGTTATTTTTGACCGAAATCAAATTTGTTTCTCAATAAAACTGGTTTCCATGGTGACTTTCCTTTCCATTTGATATCTGAACACACACCAATAAACTGGAGTTCATTCGGTCAGTCTAACTGGTAGAAATATAAATATACATATGAAATCATGATTGTCAAGAAGACAAATGATGTCAAGTTTTATAGTGAAAAATTAGCTGTATTTTGGTCTTCTCTCAAATTCGATTGATTCGCATTAGAAGACATGAATTACACTACTGGAGTCTTGTGGACTACTTTTATGCTTCCTTTATGTCCTTTTCAAGCTTTACATTTTTGTCACCATTCACTTGCATTGTATGGACAAACAGACATCATACCTCCATTGAAATATCTTCGTTTGTGTTCTGCAGAAGAAAGTCATTACTCTGAGAGTAATGAATTTCAAGGTCTTTGACCTGTCACTAACTGTGGAAGTGTAAGAACTATTTCTGTGAACTGGTGCAGGGTATTCAAACACCATTTGACATCAATATTTACATTAATTTACATTAGATTTGAAATAAAACATGCAGTCACAAAGAGAGAGAAAAACATTTCTACCTTCCAGCAGCTCTTCGAAGTCTTCCACAAAGAATTCTCTCAGGGGTTTTCGCTTGGGTCGCTTCAGTGTGTTCACTAACTGCTGGATTTTTGCAGAGACTCGGCTACTGACAGGCACACCTATATGAACACACATGTGATTGCAAGTTAATATAAATTCTCACAATGTTGATAATATTTTATCTAAAAGTAATTGATTAGCATGAACACTGAATAAAGAGTTTGTACACACTAAACACAGAGCTGCCAAACTTCTCTATGCAGAACTGTCAATACTGATAAAAAAGCCCAAATCCTAAAACAAACATAAAAACAGACACACACACACACACACACTCTCTCTCCTCACCGTCTCCTGTCTCCATCAGCTCAGCATTGCCATATTTGGGTGGAGGCTTGGTAATCATGGTAACCTGTGGGCGTTGCATAGAGATGGGGGTGGGGTCTGGCATGTAGCTGGTGATGTCAGGGGGGGCCGACAGACTGTCTGCATGGCACAAACAAACAGGTTAACAGAAATCAGTATATTACCATATTGCATAAAAAATGCTATTCCCCCCCCTGCAAAGATAATTCACAGTCAATTATTAGAAATGAGATGGAATCATTAAAAATAAAGCCACTCAGCTATAAAGTGCATACAGACATAGCTTTGATGTGTACATATCAAACAGTGCTATGAACCTCTAGACCTCTATTGACATAGATTTTAAATATGTTGATAAGAGACACATGCAAATATGTGAAAAAGAAATTAACTCTTTGTGTGAAGTGGTGTTAGTGGATGTATGTTAGCTGATGTTTGAAGTCCGTTGACAATATTTAGCCAAAAGCATTATGGTATACTGACCCTCAGAATCGAGAGATGACCAGGGCCGATCGTATTGGTAGTCACTGGAATGCCTGATGCCAACACCAATCTCAGCAGACACGCCCATTTCTCTTAAACCCCGCCTTTTCAGAGACAGATGAGACATCGGACCAACTGGGGGAGAAAGATAGAGGGGGAGTAGAAGGGTAATATAAACAATAGCAGTCATTGCAGTCATGTTAACAGTGTATTTTTAAGTAAACAACATGTGTTAGTGCATGCAGTGTTGATGGTGGCTGGAATGAGTTGATTACGAGGAGCTGATTGGCTGAAGTGAATTGAGTGGGAGGAGCTGATTGGATGGCGTAACTTTGAAACATTTTGAAAGTGGCCCAAATTGGATGTGAAAACAATCTAAATACATGTGTGTTTTTTCTGTTTCCATGCATGGAAACAACATATCTGTGACGAGACATCGATGAAAGAAAATCTGTTTTGATTGTTCACGGTACAAATGTGGCCTAAAAGACTGATTTATCACATGATATATGATTCCTGGCATTTGTGTGAACTGTATTTGCCACCATGTAAGTTTGTCTATTTACATACACTTACTGCCGTACGAGTGCATGTTCGTCTCTGCGAGTCGGACTGCTTTGGCAGAGCTGTTGCTGTGCGAAGATGATGACGATGATGTTGAAGGTGAGCAATGGAGAGCTCCCCTGATCCAGGAGTCCACACTGACACCCCCCGCCCTCCCCAGAGACCCCTCTGCGTCAGAGCCAGAGGACGAGTCTGCAGAGACAGGGTGAGAGAGCAGTCACAAACACGCATGCATACACACTCACTCTCTCACAAACACACTAACACACCTGGAGGAGTGCATGTGTCCATGGAGGTTTGACCGATGAGAGACCGTCGCTTGGATGGCAACAGCACGGGCATTTTTCTCTCATTGTGTCTCTCCAGAGCAGCCTGCACAGCTTCTGAGTGTACATCTAAAAAAGAGACATAAGAGATATAAGTTTAGAGAAATAACAGGGAAATACCTCAAATTTAACCTTAGAGGTTACCAAAGCGCTTTACACTGTGTCCCATTCACCCATTCACATTCACACTCATACACCAATGGTGGCAATCTGCTTGAGTCACAATCAGAAATCAACCACTGCTTTGAACAAGAGATTCCAGATTTGCTTGTCTATATCTGGGACAGAATTCTTAATATTCATTAATGTCAGGGCCTGGGTTGCTCAGCGAGTATTGACGCTGACTGCCATCCCTGGAGTCGCAAGATCAAATCCAGGGTGTGCTGAGTGACTCCAGCCTGATCTCCTAAGCAACCAAAATTGCCCAGTTGCTAGGGAGGGGCACATGGCGTAACCTCCTTGTGGTCGTGATTAGTGGTTCTCGCTCTCACTGGGGCATGTGGTAAGTTGTGCGTGGATTGTGGAGAGTAGCATTGAGAAGCATGTCACACACAGTGAGTCATGTGATAAGATGTGCAGATTGACTGTCTCAAAAGAGGAGCAACTGAGACTTGTCCTCCGCCACCCAGATTGAGGTGATTAACCGCACCACCACGAGGACCTAGTAAGTAGTGGGAATTAGGCATTCCAAAATTGGGAAGAAAAGGTGATACAAAAATTAAATAATAAAAAAAATTATTCATTAATATCTTGTCAAATGTGTGTTTTTGTTTTTTTGCATATCATTATTACCATTACTGACACTTTTTTTTTTTTATTAACTCTTTCCCTTTTTCTTTTTAAATTAATTGTGTGTATTTATCTTTTGGAAATGGATGGACCTTTTTCACATTTTCAGAAAATCCACTATTATGTTTCCATGACTTTTCAAAAGACTATTATGACAGTCAAAATAGAGAAAGATATCAAATTTACTGTCACCTCCTCACCAGCTGTATTTGAAACATACATGTTTTTTTTTGTTAATGCCAGGTTAGTTCGACACATATAATTATATTATGATTAAACATTAATTTAAAATTAAATATAAAAAAGATTGTATGCTAGATTAATGCTACTAAAATTAAGGTGGAAATGCATTATCACAATCTGTGAAAAGGATCTATATTGTATTTAAAAAATACAATACAATACAATCACACATTCAAGTACATTGAAATTCTTATAGAGAGAAAGAGAGGGAATGAGAGAGAGTTTATTTTTACAGTAATAGTACATCATGCTAAAAGCTTCTTAGCTTCTTAGTACGTTTATGTGTGTGTATTTATGGAATAAAGTTCAACGGTATTGGTGTTGCTCATCTGGAAATTTATTTTGAGAGATTATTTATTCAACAATGGTTTATCCATGCAGGAACACTATGTTACTATGTTCAGCACAGATTAAATCTAAACCCAACCAGCAATGCTGATGATAAATGACATCATACTGAAACATCTACACTTATTCATTAAATTAGATATAAAGAAAAACATCTTCCTGAAGACAACTTTGATTTTCAGAGTTTGCAAATCAATTTCTAACGCTTTCTAACTATATTTTATATTTAGTTGGGCGATTCTGGATCAATGGTGTAAACCATTATTATGACTCTTGGATTATGCTAACCGTATTGTGTGGCATATGTGTGTCTTTATCTCACCTGAACGGTAACGCTCATCCCTTGTGCCGGTGGACCGTCGCCGCTGGTAACGAGAGGATGAGGAAGATGATGAAGATGGTGTGACAGGGACACGGCGCTCTGCCCCTATGACAAACCAACAGGGACAAATGAAAGCTGAAAAAAGTGGTATGTGTGTACAGTAAGTGTGTGACCCGTTTTGTTAAGGCCTCTGCACACTTCCTACATAATCGAAGAATGTATGAGTGTGACGTAATTTAGAAGAAAATCTGGCCAGGAGTTTGTCTCAGTGGTTCCTAACAGCTCGTCAGGGCAACCTTTCAGGAAAACTTCTTACCGGCTACTAAACACCTTTTACTGCCATTGGTCTACGTCATCAGTAGGTGTGACCTGGAGCTCCACCTACATTGAGGCTGAGAGCTAATTCCCATTCAGTCTGTTAAGATCAGTCAACATGAACACACACTGGTGTGCAGAGTTATTTACAAGCTGGTGAAAACTTACCTACATCTGTACAATTGTTCATGCAGAGACCTTTAGCAAGAACATAAATTAGTCTGCAAAAGGAATAAAATCTACTCAAATTCTCTTAATTGCCTATTCACTGTTGTTTGATATGCTGCTTCACGCATTTGCTGTCTACACCCAAAAGCCATTCACCCAAAGTAAGATATGCCGATCACCTTTTGTCTGTATTCTACCTGTTAACACTCTTTTATACACCCATCTTTTCAGTATTATCAGTGTCATCATAAATTACAATAACAGAATATAATATGCGCATATTATGGCTGCGTATAGCGTTTTAGCGCATTGTGCCACGAATGCACAATGTAAACATTACAAATTATACATTATGTACTGCATGTTTTGTTGTTTTAAATCATTATCAAATAGAACAACTTCTTTAACCAATCTTGTGTGAATTCTACTCATACAATGAGGCTTGCAGTCATTGATAACACATTTTAATGTCATATTAGCTGATGACATGTAGTCTTGAGCATCCTCATATTTAAATGTACTTATAAACGCCTCTCCCAGCAGAGTGGCGTGTGCAGGGCTTGACATTAACGCTTGTCCGCATGTCCGGGACAAGTGGATTTTTGGAAGGGGCAAGTGAAATAGAATTTGACATCCCCGACCGGACAAGCAGACCAATTTAAACATCAACAACGAAAATATATCCAGCTATATTTGTGGTAGCCTAAGCCTATGTCACTTATTAGGACGTTTATATTCTTATTCTGCTGTTGAAAGTAATCCAGAGCACGCAATTTTATAATTCACTTTATTTTTTTATATAAAGGCTTTCCTTTATTTGACTATCATGCATAACATAAAATAAAGACCATATGACAATAGCCTCCTCCCCTACACTGTGCAGTTTACATTTCTGTTGCAGATAACTGAGTTGATTGCATAGGTACACTATTAGGTTGAGGATCGGTCATAATTTTATAAAAATTTACAACATAAACTTTGACATGTTACTTGAGCATGTAACTTAAATGTCCTTTCAAGTAACTTTTTTACTCTGACAAGTGAATGACCAATTTAATTGTCCGGAGGACAAGCACATGACAATGCTTAATGTCGAGCCTCACGGATTTCTGAATGTTCATAATCTGTATGTCGTTGCTCAGTTGTTTCAAACTTCTTTTCACCTCTGAACAAAAATCGTGGTGGGACCTTTAAGTATGATGTGAGAGATGTGAGTGTTACCTGGTGTGTGAGGTAGGTAAGCTTGTAAAAGTTTGGATCTCTTCTTCTCATAGCCCTTCTGTGTGATGTCACCTGAAACATACAAAGCCATGTTAATCGAACTAACATATAACTATACATATTATTATTCCGGGGAAACATCACAGTAATATTAATATACAGATTAAAGGTATAGGTCACCATAACATTAGAGCAACACAGATGAATAACATAACAAATCATGTTAATCTCTCTCTGTGTGTCTCAGAAATGAAGTTATAGAGGAAAAAACATTTGCATTTCATCAGGCTAGAATGACTACACTGTGTTTTTTAAGACACATACAAACACACGCTTACTGATGAAAGCAATGCATCTCAAATTAATATTTTAAACTGAATTATTAAGCATATGATTCAGGATTGTGTTTGTGTGGTTATCAAAGGGCCTTCTCTCATGTGACCCCAACTTTTTGAGCAACAGAGGGAGAGAAAGAAACTGAAAACAAATTTCAGTTGTTTGATTGCACATACACCGAGCAAGCTGGAGGGGAAAACCATAAAACCTCACTCAAAAAACTGGGTTACTGGGTCAATCTGCACTGAGCTTTACATAATATAAATACACATTCAAAGACTGGATAAAATATGCATGTGCACTGAAACCAAAGCAACACACACATATTCACAATCAAATCCCAGATAACAAACACACACATGCATGCTAACCTACACATACACACACTCTAACACAAGCTAACACACTCTCTGTGGCCACTTTGTTAGATATGGCTGCTTGTCAAAGCAAACAGCCAAACATCTGGCTGTAACTGCTTTTAGAAAGCACACAGATATCACCACAATGGTTTAGTTGCTTTTGGACTATCGGATCATTAGAACTGGCACATTATGACATGTGATCAGAGCAAATGAGCATAGAAGTATTATCAATGCAAGGATTCTTAGAAATGGAGGACCTCCTGGGATTAACATGCTTCAGTTCACAGAGAACGCTGTGTGAAATCAGCCAGATATGTGAAAGAACACCAGCTCAGAGGAGAGGATGGTAAAGCTCTCTTCATAACACTGCTTTGCAAAAAAGCATTTCTGAAATGCATGATAAATGACTGGAAGATAAGCATTCAATTGACAAGTGATCACCAATACTGGGAAAACAAGGATCAGAAAGCCATTACTTATGACAAATGTTCATGTCTGTTGCAATTATAAAGGTAAGAGGCCATAATTGGGCTGAAACTGCATGAATCCAGGCTTTCATAGCTCAGCAGACTTTTAAATAGAGCTCTCAATTATGTCTCATTCAAGTCTCAGATGTTTGTTCTAAAAAATGTAGGAGACAGAATTTACACTATTGTTTCTTTCCTTTATTGGACCTATTTTGCACAATGTGCAGTTTTTTCACATGCAAATAAAGTTAGGGCCCTACGATTTCCACGATGCAGAAAACACGGACAAGATCGCGGAAGCCACTCATAAAAATGGAACTACTATAAAACGTGGAACTTCATGGAATTTGACATATTTTGGACAAAATAAATGTATGAATGCATAATTAATCAAATATGTCCTGGTATGATTATTAAATTGAAGAAATTTTGACAGAAATATACATGTATCTACTGTAAAGTCAAATGTAATATTCAATGTATTAGTAATGATAACGATACAAAAATCAATAATAGTAATATTTAAGCAATGTATCATAAACAATAGTTCAGTTGTACTGAATATATGTTTTATTCAGTGTGGATATTTATACTTTGATACACTGTTGTGCAGAATTTTGTTTGACACAAAAAATTACTCCAATGTTTTGTTATGTATTGTGCTGTGAGGACCTGGAGTATGGAAAATGCTAATAAAAACAAAAAAGGAGCGATTTGTAAATTTTATTCACTCTGCACTACGTTGAAAGCACTACAACACATCTGTTGTTTTACCTTGTAAATGTAATTGTTTAATTTTTTCAATATACTCACATTTCAAATCAACACACTCCAAAAAAGTGCAGACAGTCAAGTGTTTACCACTGTGCAACATCACCATTTCTTCTAATAACACTTATTACGCCTTTGGGCACTGAAGACACAAGGTTTTAAGTTCAGCAAGCAGAATTTTCCCCCATTCATCCATTATGCAGGTCTTCAGCTGCGCAAATGTACAGGGTATTTGTTGTCATACTGTGTGCTTTATAATGCGCCACACATTCTCAATTGAAGATAGGTCAGGACTGCAGGCAAATCTAGCACCCACACTCTCTGCTTATGCAGCCATTCATTTGTAATCCAGGCAGTATGTGTTTAACATTGTACTGCTGGAAAATGCAGGGATGTACCAGGAAAAGACGGTGCCTTGATGTAAAAAACAAACAAAACAAAAATAATAATAATATTAATAATACTTTTACATATCTTTTTGCAGATATGCAAGTTACCTATGCCATGGGCACTGACACACCCCTATTCCATGACCGAAACTGGATTTTGGATGCTGATAACAGCTTGGATGGTCCTTTTCCTCTTTGGCCTGGAGAACAAGACGGTTGTTTTATCCAAAAACAATTTGAAATGTGAACTCATCGGACAACAAAACACGATTCCACTGTTCTATTTTCCATCTCAGGTGCCAAGAGAAGTTGTTGGTGCTTCTTGACAGTGTTGATTTATAGCTTCTGCTTTGCATAGTAAAGCCTTAACTTGCATCTGTGGATACAACGGTCAATGTTGTTGACTGACAAAGATTTACCAAAGTATTCCCAAGCCAATATCTTGATATCCATTACAGACACATGAAAGTTTTTAAGAAAATGACATTGGAGAGATTTGAGATGATGCGTATTCAGAAGTGGTTTTCCAGCAAGTCAACGGCAAACACATACTGCCCGGATTGCATGGCTGTGTAAACAGAGAGTGCAGGTGCTAGACTTGCCTACAGTCCTGAACTGTCCACAGTTGAGAATGTGTGGCACATTATGGAGTGCAAAATATGGCAAGGAAGGCCTCTTTGTAGCTGAAGACCTGCACAATGGGTGAAAATTTTGTTTTCTAAACTTGACAAACTTGTGTCTTCAGTGCCCAAAAGCTTAATAAGGGTTGTTGGAAGAAATGGTGGTTACACAGTGGTAAACACACAAATGTCCCTAATTTTTTGGAGTGCATTGCAATCATCTGTTTCGAAATGAGAGTATATTTAAAAAAAAACAAACAATTAAATTCAAAAGATAAAACATCAAACAAAGTATTGTTGTAGTGCTTTCAATATAGCAATTTACAAATGTACACTTTACAAATCACTCCTTATATTTTATTTCCATTCTGTCCAAACTTTTTAGGAATTGGGACAAATATTGACAATGTAAGAGTATATAGGCTGCAACAGTACACACAATTCATGGTTCGGTATGTACCTCGATTTTGGGGTCATGGTTCAGTACGGTTTCTTTAAATTGTTTATTTTGAAAACAGCGGCTGATGAGCAATAACTCTTATTGTGAAGGCTCATTTATACATGACTGCACTATGCATATTTCAACAAAATTACAATACAAAACTTAAGAGGCTCTTATATGGACATTGCATAAAAACATAATACAAGTTTTTATTTTTTAAGTACAATTATAATAATTTGACTTTAAAAAGACTTTAGCAGTGCAGATTTCTGTCCATTGCCTTTCAGCTCACCACATGTATTTACTCAATTTTCAATAATTTTTCAGGAAATCAGAATATCCACATTATCAGAGGAGAGGAAATTCTAGGACAATTGCTGCGTGTGCTTGTGGACACTACAGAATTCCTAAAATGCATTGTTGTAGGAACCTCATAACTGGGCTCAAGCGCATTAAGCAGATGCTTAAATCCTGTGTTCTCAACGACTGAGTATGGTCGCATATCTGCAGCAATAAATACTAAAATGGCATCCGTTTTTGCTGTCTGAGCTTGCAGTGAGAGGCTCCTTGAACGTCGTTGCAAGACTAATGCCGAGTTTACACTACACTGAAATCGTGGGCAAATTGGAGCTCGCTCCCGTGAGCAAAGATTGCAATGTATGAACTATCAAAGACGCGATTTGAGAGAATCGCCGATGCGTCGCCGATGTCAGCGAGATATCTAGAATGTTAAATATCCGGACCGGTCTGCGACTCCAAATCGTGCAGTGTGAAATGTGTTTTAACTGAATAAAACAGCAACTGAATGACCTACAGCCAATGAGAGAGAGCAAGAAGCGGGGCTCTGGAAGTTTCAGTGGGAGTAGTCCTGATGTACCTGCTACAGAACATTAACTAGCATGGCTAGTTGAGTCATTATGTTAGATATGCTTCCTACATACCCGACTTCGGACACACAGCCTTCGTCCTGTTCACTACATGTTGCCCAGTATCAATGTAGTTTACTGCAAAATTATAATGTTCCCAAACAACAGATTTTAGAGATGGTGGCCGATCTTCAATCTCTGGCTTATTTAAGTCTGACATATTTATATTTTTTTAGTTCCATCACAGTTGGGAAAAATAGCGAGCTTGCTAGTATAAAACGTATCCGTTAAGCAGTTTCTAGTGTACCGTGTTGCGCTCTGCTCTGTTAAGTTTTGGTTCCGTGCTGTCCCATGTTGCTACGCAATCTTTTTAGTCCTACTCGGTTTGTGTTGTTCGTTATATTTTGTTTTAATATTGGTTTCACGCATGCTAAGATATGTAATAATTTGTGTCACTGCGGGTACCATACCGAAGACCCTGTATCCATTCGATTCAGCACGGATACATGTACTGTTGCAGCCTTGTATATAGAGTTATGAAACACTTATGAATAACAAAGCTCAGATATTTTTACCTTGGAAAATTTTTTGAAATGGTTTTGAATTTATTTAGAAATGTTATGTTAGAAACTTTTAATTGCAAACTTTGGTATTTTGGCAAATCTGATCACAGTTTGAGACTTTGTTGAGACTGAATATAAGGCACGTGTGTGATTACTGGTAAATCAGAGAAGCACAAGGCTGAAGTAAAAGTTCTCCAATTAATCTGTTGCCAAAGGGACAAAATGAAATTTTTATTTTGCATGGGTTCTAACGTCATTTGAGTTTCATTTATCTAATTTAGCCATCATCTTGGCTGACCTTGTCCCTCTATGGTTACAGTTTACTACTGGATAATGTGAAGAGGCACAAAGTTCCCCTCAAGCATGACCCACTAACCTCACATCTGAGGATTTACATCTAGCCCTAAGCTCTCAGCATCTTTCTGAATCCAAGCTGAAAGGAATTTGGGTTGTTTTGGAAGCTAAAAGCGTGTTGCCCTGCACTAGACTGGAGGGCCTCAAAAAATGTCTGTTATAGTAATATCTTTATAAAAGCACAAATAAAATCACCACACACTCAAAAACACAAGAACAAACCAGACCTACACAAGCCCCACAATGGCCTTCGACCTCCTTTTCTGTGAGAACACTACAGCAATTCAATACCACAGTTTTCTACAGAGAGAGTTGGGACTTGCTCCCTCTGTACAAATGATCATGATACGAATGGCACGATAACATCAGCTGGATGGCCATCTGAATTTCTCTAAACCATCTTCATGACTCTGTGATTCAGTGCAGATCACATCATTCAGATATGTGACCCAACACCCATTTGACCTGAAATGCCTATGTATATTAATCATTGCATCTTTTCACCTGCCAAGGGAACCTCTAGAATTCAGACTGAGATTTATCACAGTAATAACAAAAGAACCACAGGGAATAATTACACTATAGACAAAACTAAAAGTACACTGTGTACGTCCTATTGATATTGTTTCTGGGTTTGTGTTTAAAAAAATTATTAATTTGAGTATACTGGGAACAATTATTTGACAATCACCTGTATGAGCTCTGATAAGGATCAGAAATGCAATATGAAATTATGCATGAAGACATTTGACTAGACCATTTATAATCATATCATTAACTTGAAATCTAGAAAACGATTATGATTATTATTAAAATTATGAAAGACCCCCAAATCCAAAATCCAATCCCACTCGTCCATTTTAGGAACAAAATGTAATTGCAAGATCTTTATGTTGGAGTGAAAATCACCCCTCTGGACATGAGTATTGGGATGATCCTGGTTTCCCCTTTTACAGATTTAAGACTAGCAGGTGAGAGCTTAACCCCCAAACTAATGCCAACACAATCATAAACAACATGATAAGACTGTATCTAGGTCAAGTCTTAAACACACACACACACACACACACACACACACACACACACACACACACACACACACTCTGATGCTCTGAGATAGCCTGAAGCTCTAAATGAATGCAAAAGCTTTGAAATTTTGGGAGAATCGAATGCTTGAGACTATAAATAAATATACTAGATAACATAACAAGAACAGCAATTATGGAATGATATTCCGGACATTATTCAAAAGGAATTGCAAATTGTATTTTCAATTGCGTTTTCAATTTGTGGACGCATAAAATGTGACATAATCCAAACGCAATTGCAAATCGCGCATTACGGTTTGCATTTTCGTTTAAGCGAACGCACAGTGACTGCCAGATTTCAAATGGAAAAGCAAAGTCCGTTTGCAACTGTGTTTCCCATATCTTACCAGTTTTGGCCCTGTCATATTTAAATAGCAATTTCAATTACCACATCTGCTTTTTCACTTTCTCAGCGTCGTGTATGTAGCCAGCCAAAACTCAAATGGAATACTATTTTTTATTTTTTTTTTTTTTTATTGCAATATTAACAAACAGACGATACATACAAGAAATACAAACAATCTTTCAAAACAAAAGAGAAATTATGGTTCAGAATACATTAAGAGAGGAAATGTGAAAGAAATTTAAATATATTCAACAATAGTCTAAAAAGAAAAGAGAGTAAGAGAAGAAAGAAAAAAAAAAAGAAGAAGAGGGCACAAAACTCAACTCAACTCAACTCAACTTTATTTATAGAGCACTTTCAAAACCACAAGTGGAACCAAAGTGCTGTACAGAAGGTATAAAAGTAAAAACAAAGACATAAAAACAATGCAAACATATTACATAAAAACTTACAAAGCATTGTCAAAAGCTAAAGTGAACAAGTAAGTTTTAAGCGCACTCTGAAAAGCACCCAATGAAGGACAAGTTTTTACAGACAGAGGAAGGTCATTCCAGAGCCTAGGAGCTGCAACAGAGAATGCCCGATCACCTTTACATCTTAAACATGATCGCGGAACCATGAGAAGCAGTTGATCGTTAGAGCGCAGAGATCTACTTGATTGACAACGGCTGATTAAATCACTAACATACTCAGGTGCTAGGCCATGCAGAGACTTAAAAACATACAACAAAGCTTTGTATTGGATTCTGTATCGTATGGGTAACCAATGTAATTTAATTAAAACCGGAGTAATGTGCTCTCTCTTCTTAGTGCCCGTTAAAAGTCTGGCAGCTGAATTCTGAACGAGCTGCAAGCGGAAGAGAGAAGCCTGACTCACACCCAGATACAATACATTACAATAATCCAAATGGGATGACACAAAGGCATGAACAACCTTCTCCATATCGTCAAAAGAAAGGATAGATTTCAATTTAGAAACTGATCTAAGATGGAAAAAACTATTCTTAACGACAGCATTGATTTGCCGGTCAAATTTAAGATCAGAGTCAAAAATGACACCAAGGTTCCTCACGCTAGACAATTTTTTCCCAGGAAACAACCCCAGGCAGTCATCATCCACACAGCCCTTATTTCCAAATAAAATCATCTCGGTCTTATCCTCATTTAATTGGAGAAAGTTATTCGCAAGCCAACACTTAACTTCGGCCAAACATGCACGAAGAGACTGAATGGCACATCTATGGCCATGTTTCAGTGGTAAGTAAATTTGAGAATCATCCGCATACAGGTGATACTGAATCCCAAATTTCTCAAAAATCGAGCCTAGAGGGAGCATATAAAGGGAAAATAAAATTGGTCCCAGTATAGAGCCCTGTGGAACCCCACACACAAGAGGGGCAACAGAAGAAAAATAATCCCCTAAACTGACTGAAAAAGTCCTATCCTTCAAATAGGAAGAGAACCATTTCAGGGCTAAGCCCTGAATACCAACCTGATTCCTAAGACGACCAATGAGAATGTTATGATCAACTGTATCAAATGCAGCTGTAAGATCTAACAAAAGCAGAACAACACGGTTTCCAGAATCAACACCTCGTAGGATATCATTAGAGACCCTCAAAAGAGCAGATTCTGTACTATGACCAGCTCTAAAACCTGACTGGAATCTATCGGCGATGTTATTCCTCATTAAAAAGTCATTAAGCTGTGCATGCACAATTTTTTCCAGTATCTTCGAAATAAAAGGCAATTTTGAAATCGGATCGAAAACTACTCATGTCAAAAGGGTCTAAGCCGTTTCTTTTTAGAAGGGGCTGAATAACCGCATGCTTAAAACTAACCGAACAACACCAGATGACAAACTAGTATTCATAATAGACAGAATACTTGGGCCAATGGAATCAAGTACCTTCTTAAACAGGGAAGAAGGGAGCACATCACCAGGGGACCTGGTGGGCTTCATATGAGCAGTTATATCATTAAGCTGCTGCAAAGAAACAGGCATAAAACAGGTTAATTGATTCAGTAGGGTCAACACGAGTAAAACAAACATTGAGAACAGATGAAATCTGAGATCTAATTCCATCAACTTTACCAATAAAAAAGTTTAAGAACTCTTCACACATCTTAGCAGAAGGAGTGAATGGAGGAGTAGTAGTCGGATGAAGAACAGCATTTATAGTCGAGAAAAGTACTCTAGAATTATTACAGTTTCTGGAGATGATATCAGAAAAATAATTTGATCTAGCCAATTTAACAGCTCTTTGAAATTCGTTCAAATGGTTCTTCAAAATCTCATAAGAGACTTGTAATTTATCTTTGAGCCATTTGCGTTCAGCCCTCCTACACTCCTGCCTAAGAGCGCGGGTAGTACTGTTCAACCAGGGCTGTGATTTGACTTTTTTTCCCTGACTTTAACAGGAGCCACAACATCTAAAATCTCTAAACAAGAAGAATTAAACTGATCGACCAACTCTTCCAAACCCATACAGGGAGAGTGTGACTCGGTCAAGGAAAAAAAAGAAGAGACATTAAAAGCAGCTGAAAAACTACTAGCTGTGCATGGATTGAGTATGCGGGATGGAACCGAGGCAGAAGCAATATTACTCGGCGCCACAAGGAAAGTTAGAACTTAAAATTACAGTCTTATGGTCCGAAAAAACAGTATCGACAATCTTCACGCTATCAACAGAGAATCCCTTAGATAATACAAGGTCAAGCGTATGACCACGTTCATGAGTTGGACCTAAAACACATTGCAAAAAAACAAATGACTCTATTAAATTTAAAAATTCTTTGACCAGGGGCTTTGAAGGGCAGCACACATGTATATTAAAATCCCCAAAAATTAGAATATTGTCAAAAGAAGAGACAATACCAGATAAAAGTTCAGAGAACTCTTGTATAAAATCCCCATGAAAATTTGGGGGTCTATAAATCAAAACACATAACACAGATTTAAAAAGAATTCAGCGTAATTAGCTGAGATTCAAAAGTGCAAAAGGATGCAGAAGGTAAAAGTCTACACCTAAACTTGTCTTTAAAAACAACTGCAAGACCCCGCCCGGCCAACAGACCTAGGGGTACTAAAAAAACTGCAACCAGGAGGAGAAAGTTCAGAGAGAGAAGTCATCTCACCAGCCTTAAGCCAAGTCTCAGTGACAAATAAAAAATCAATTTCATGAGAAAGAAAAAGATCGTTCAAAATAAAGGTCTTATTTGCCAGAGATCTCGCGTTAATCAACGCCATTGTCACTGGAGTAGGAGTGGTATCAGAAGAGGATTGCAGAGAGGAATCACAAAACGCCACCGGACTCCTGTCATGTAATAGAGAGCGAAGATTCCGACGATCAACTCCTCGATCTGCAGACCGTCGCCTTACGCACACCATCTGCGAAAACTGAGGCATCAACGCCGAAGACGGGAAGACAGGCACAATGTATGAACATCTCAGGTTCACGACCACGGCCTCCGCCATCGAAGAAGCAAGTCCGATGACTGGACACTTCCCGATCTTCTTCGATCTCACAAGGACTCCAGAACGCTTCCCACGCCTCCTTCGCCGTTTCCTCCACATACACAGACATCCCGGCAGGTAACACATGTTCCTCAATGCGACTGGCACATAATGCGAGTGCAAATGCCAATCATCTCTGGGATCGCAAAATAAACAATCAGACACAGCCGATCGAATATTAAATAGCGTCATGCAATCATATACCAGAGGGGAGCAAACAGAGCGCGTGATAAAACAAACAAAAAACATTACAAATAAAAGAAACAAGGACAGACTTAAGAGAGAATATTAAACATGGCACTAATTCTGGATGTTTTCATTGCTTTCTTGTTAACAGAAGTTGAAATTGTATTTAAATACATCTTCAATTCTTCTTTGAAAAAGCTAAAGTGGGGTTTACTTTTTATATATTTACATTTATGGATAAGAAACGTTCCAATATATAAAAGAAGGTTTATTCAAAAACAAGCATTAATTAGATTCTTGTTTTTAACATAAAATCCAAAAAGAATGTGTCTATATGATAAAGGACAATCAGAGCATCAATATTGTTCCAGAAAGACCGAGTAAAAAGACATTCCCAAAACAAATGATCAACAGTTTCAGAGGAGGCTTCACAAAAGAGCAGGAAGTATCAATATCATTTCTAAATTTCTTTAAAAAGTATTTAACTGGATAAAATCTATGAATAATTTTATAGGATATTTCTTTAACTTTATTAGTTAGAAAGAATTTCTGAGGATGTGACCAAACATATGACCATTTAATATCATCAAAAGGTTATTCCAATAAGAAATGGAGGAAGGAATTGAAGTAACAGGGTCCAAAAATAATGACCTAATTTTATAATTGGATTTATGTATTGAAAAACAAATAGAACCAACCACAGTAGATTCAGGGCTAGGGGAGAAACAGAAGTCACTGTAGCACTATTATTGTTTCTAAACAGCATACAGATTTCCAAAGAGATGGCCTTGAAAACTATATTGAATTCTTTACTAGATACTGGGAATTGGTATCCTGAAACAAAATCGAATAATTAAATAAATTACCTTCACTATCAAATAGCTGGTTTACTAATATCACCCCATTATTGAACCAGTTTTCAAGAAATAAAGATTTCCTCTTATGAAGAATATTACAGTTGTTACAAATTAAAAAATTGTGTGGCGAGAAATTATGCTTGTAAATAAGTTTCCAAGCCATAAGCATCTGCTGATGATAATTGGAAAGTTTGACAGGAAGTTTACTAATTGAATAATTGCACATTAAAAGAAAATGTATACCTCCTAATTGAGAAAAAATATATCTTGGGATTATACTCCAAATAGAAGATTGATTGTGAAGGAAGCGTTTAAGCCAATTAATTTTTAAGGTTGTTAAGAGAATCAAAATCAATGAAATTTAAGCCACCTTTATTATAAGAATTCAAAATAACTGATTTTCTAATACTCAAATGGAATACTAATTCCCTTAGTATTTCCATTTCCGATGCCTTACACAGAAACCTGTCAATCAGGGTCAAGGGTGGGATTATGCTATGGGGCGTGTTTGTCTTGGGAAGTGACATCACTCACAGTCGACGGTCAAGAGGTGATGCCCTGAACAGAGGCCGGTTTATCAAATCAAATCACTTTATTGTCACACTACCATGTACACAAGTGCAACAGTAGGTGAAATTCTTGTGTGCAGTTCCGAGCAACATAGCAGTCATGACAGTGACGAGACATATACCAATTACAATAAACAACATACTTACACAACACAATTTACATATCAAATTAACATATAATTACACAACACAATAATAATATACAATGTACAGTAAACAATACACACAATATACAATACAATAAGTAGGAGTATATGAAATATATATATATATATATATATCTATGAAGTAGTATATTGAGAAGAATATGTTGACAGTCCAGTGTGAGATTATAGATGAATAAAGTGCAGTGCTAATTATTGATCCTGATAGACTGTGAGTGATGTCACTTCCCAAGACAAACACGCCCCATAGCATAATCCCACCCTTGACCCTGATTGACAGGTTTCTGTGTAAGGCATCGGAAATGGAAATACTAAGGGAATTAGTATTCCATTTGAGTTTTGGCTGGCTACATACTAGTGTTGTCACGATACTAGAATTTCTTACTTCGATACGATACCTTGAAAAATATCGATATTCGATACCATTTTCGATACCACGGAGAAAAAAAACTGCCACTATATTAAGGGGGTAGAACTAAGTCTAGAACATGACAATGAGGTATATTTTACATGAACAAAATGTCCAGAGGTAGTGCACTTGTTCAAAAGCCTCTCAGATTGCCATACATTCAAAAACCAATAAAGTGCAAGTAAATAAAAAGTGCAATCTTTTGTATTTCCAAGTCAAATCAAATCCAATCTCAATGTCAACAAAAGATACTTAAACGTCAAGGGGTGGGGGTGTTGGGGTTGACTAGCTTTCATAAGGTCTCTCGCTCTCTCCCTCTCAGCCGTCACGCGCTATGTATGTTGTGTGCTGCGCTATCTATGTTATGCTGCGCAGTATGTTCTGTCTCACATGTGCTTATAGATTCCGGGAGATTTGAACTAATTTGCGGGCATCAGGGAGAAGCTATCAATATGCGGGAGACTCCGGAACTTCCGGGAGACTTGGGATGTCTGGCTTCATATCAAAAATATTTCCAGATAGCACTCCTGCTGTGTTCTTTATCAACCAAAACTGGTCGTGGGCGCGCATGCACTCGCCATCTTTACATTCACTTCACTTTTGCTATTTAACCAGAGCCGAATGAGACAAGTCGTGTGTGTGTGTGTGTGTGTGGTGTTTGTCAACGCGCCTTTGGAGAGAAGTGAAAGTGACAGCTCGGCTAGTATCGATACTTCGGGAAATTAGTATTGGTACCGTTCAGATATTTTAGTATCGATATTTGTCGAAATATCGATATTTTTGACAACACTACTACATACGCGACGCTGAGAAAGTGAAAAAGCAGACATGGTAATTGAAATTGCTATTTAAATATGACAGGGCCAAAACTCGTAAGATATGGGAAACACAGTTGCAAACGGACTTTGCTTTTCCATTTGAAATCTGGCAGTCACTGCGCGTTCGCTTAAACGAAAATGCAAACCGTAATGCGCGATTTGCAATTGCGTTTGGATTATGTCACATTTTATGCGTCCACAAATTGAAAACGCAATTGCAAATACAATTTGCAATTCCTTTTGAATAATGTCCGGAATATCATTCCATACAGCAATAATGATGTGTAATGATTAATGAACTCGTATAGTGCTCAATCACTAGTACAAAAGAAAAATACGTAAATGACTCTGATCTATTTGAGGCAGTACTGCAAGTTATGTGTGTACATGAGAGAGAAAAAGAAGAGGAGAGAATAAAAATAGCATTACGAAGGGCATTTGGACAGCTGCAGTTGCGGAAAGAGTAACTTCCCATGACAACCCAGTAATACACACACACACTCACATTAAGTATTAAAGTTTTTTGTCTTGTTTGTCACTTAAACGTTCATAGATTATTCACAATAAAAGCGCACACAACTCATATACACACACAAAACACAAGTTTTCAAAATTTTTACATTTTACAATAAGGTTCCATTTGCAAACATTAGTTAACAACAGTAGTTAACATGAACTAACAAATAAACAATACTTTTACAACATTTATTAATCTTCGTTAATCATTCAATTCAATTTCTACTAATACATATTTCAAATCAAAAGTTGTACTTATTAACATTAGTTAATGCATTACGAACTAACATTAACAATGAACAATTATATTTTCAATAACTAACATTAACTAAAGACATCTTTACACATTTGTCTTTAAGACTTTTTCATTGAAATATTGGCCTGGATATC
This sequence comes from Xyrauchen texanus, assembly GCF_025860055.1. NCBI lineage: Eukaryota > Metazoa > Chordata > Actinopteri > Cypriniformes > Catostomidae > Xyrauchen > Xyrauchen texanus. The sequence continues at coordinate 10,632,856 of NC_068281.1, read as the reverse complement.
ACATGGCAACACAAAAACAGCCAACTGCCAAACCAGAGTCAGACTTTTTCCTCTTAAAGATAACTGATGATAACCATTTTAAGCTGTTTCTCAGCTCAAACAGACCTGATTTAGACTGACCTTGTTCACTGCCACCTCAGCATTCCCAGTGTCTCTGCATACTTGTCATGTCCTAACCCTTTCTTACCATTTCTTAGAAGAGAGTGCAATGATTGAAACAGGCTGCTAACTCATGAAATACCTGGATGACCTTCTACATCTGCCAAAATGTTCAGCACACAACAAAGCACACCGCACTAAATATTAGGGGTGTGCGAGACTAGTCGACAAATGGTACTAATGCTGCTAGTCGACATTGGAATTACTAGTCGTTCAACATTTTATATGTTTACGTTTGACTTTATATGTTTACAAAGGATGCACATAAATGACTGAGATGATAATGTTAGCTACATTTTAAATATAAATAGGGGACCTGTGTAGCTCAGGGAGTATTGATGCTGACTACCTCAAGACTACTCTCAAGACAAGCAAAGTAGCTTTGGAAATCACTTCGGTGGTGGTGCGGGAAGCAGATTTCCAAAACGTTGGCTTGCAAGTTGCTATGTATGTTTTCACATTTGAGTCTGCTTTAAATCTGTGTGTGCTTGTAAGTTATTTTCCCAAGGAGCGGGAAAATTTTACTAGTGCAGGATAATCGCCTCAGGTTAGTCAGGTCCGTCATCAAAAAAGTATGCTCTGAGTAAGTAGTCTAGAAAACAACAATTTTATGCTAGGTGTGCCATTTTTACCCTGCTGATCAAAAAGGCTATTTTCCCACAATGTGCTGAGTGCTTAACTGGTTAAACTATCTTTTATTCTGTGTGCACAATAAATATGTTTAGAACAATACATTAGGATTATAGTACATTTCATTTTTTACATCGTAATTGGTATTGTTTAATGCTCTTTACCGAACAGCTGTCATATTAAATCATAATGGACGTTGTGAAATACATGATGTAACAGGTAAAGGATGGGCAATGAGGAGGCGGGAACCGGCTGAATAGATTCAACTTAAAACAAACATAAACAGACACATATGCAACGTGACCGCATACATCTCTCTCTCTCAAACCGGCATCTCCAGCTGCCCCTTATCTCACTCTCCATCTGATCAGCTAATTCAGTGCCGGCCATACTCCATCACGGCCGGCCACGCCCTCCTCCTCGTCACACATGTTTTTCCGCACATTTTGCTCTCTCTTAGATTTGGCTTACCTGTTATTTATTTTATGACTGTTTTAAAAGGAATATTCAAAGTTAAATACAAGTGGAGCTCAATCCACAGCATTTGTGGTATAATGTTGATTACCACAAAAAATGTGTCTGTCCTTTTCTTTAAAAAAAAAAAATCAAATATCTGTCACAGTGAAGCACTTACAATAGAAGGGAATGGGGACCATTTTCTGAGGGTTTAAAGCTGAAATGTGAAGCTTATAATTTTATAAAAGCACTTCCATTTATTCTTCAGCAAGGACAACTGTTTGCATGTCGAGATGCTTTATCTGTTTCTGTTATGTATATTTTCTATTCATTGCTCGCAGAGTGTCTCGCTGGAACATTTATGGACTCCCATATGTAAACAGTGATAATTGTGCAGGTACCTTATGTCGATACCGTACTGACACCTGTACACATAAGGAATAAAAGTGATTGACATTCTGAAACACACAGATCACCTGTCCATTGCTGTTTCAACAAGATCCTTTTTCCTGGAAATATCAGTACTTCACTGATGCAATTCAAAACTTTGCAACAGTTTACATGGTTATATTCTACACGAGTGAATTAGCGTAAGTTTCTTTGATCAGTGAAAACCCTAATCCTCCAGGATGACTGTTCTGCCCCCCTAAGCCTTTGTCCTCAGAGCCAATCAGAACACAGCATGAGAGGCTGTAAACCAATGAAGCACTTGCCTGTAGGCAAGAAGGCCAATCAAATGGCAGCATGCGTGGAAACTAGGCCAGAAGCAAAAGCAACAGAATAGTGACAACAAACACCCACACACACACACAAATGGGATATTGTAATATATGACAAGCTTATTATTAATCCAAATGTCACACTCCCTAATTTTTTAAACAGTTCTAGTACAGAGCTAACACGGCTCTCATGCTCTTGGCGATGTTTTTTAAATTAAATAGCATTTTCAGTAAATAGCTCAAGAACAATGCATTCTTGGAAATATCTGCTCCTTATAAGTATTCAAGACCCTTTTTTGGACAGAGTCAGATGTCAACAGGAACATTCTCAATCTGAACTACTGACTATTTGTGCTGGAACAAGCATCATGATGGAGGTAAAAATTATTTAATGTCCATTTTTAGTATACAAAATAACAGAGCAGTCTATCATGCACACAGAAATGGTGGCAGATGTGCCCTAATAAGGGGAATCATCCTTGTCCATCAAATGATGCAATCTCTGTGAAACATGATGAACTCCAAAACACACACACACACTTATGCACTAATTACCCATGTGGCCCCACTGTCTTTCAGATCAGGATTATGTCCCCACTCACTGTCCTGCAGTGTGACATGCTACCCTTTTTTATAATCTCCTTATTTTATGATTATTGTAAATGCAGTTTTTAGTAATCAGATACTGATTAAGAGACAACATGCAATATTTTGTAGTCTACTTTTCAAAATAAATTTGTAACTCCACAGGACTACTTGAGAGCAAAAAGCCTAAAAAGTTATTAAAAATGGCAAAAAGCTTAAATAAAATGGTGACCAGTTAAAGCAGCTGAAATACTACATTTACACTTATAATATTCAGATTAGTGCATCAATATGTAATTTGCAATGGACAATTCTTAAAATGATGTTTTTTTTCCCATTTCCGAGTTGCCTGTCACCCCTATCAATACTTCCTTTAATACTATTTATAATAAAAATGAATATAAATGTTTGTGGTTGAGAATAAGGTTTGTTCCGGGTAAGATTAACCAAGTAATATTGCAGTTACCATGTTTTTTGTAATGAACAGTACTACAGTAATGCTACTACAGTAATATACTGTTAATATAGTAACCAAGTTACATTTTGTGGTTACTATGACTTAACCACAAAATACCACAGTGATACTATGGTTAATGTAGTAAAACCACGGTTAATTTTGTACGGTAAGATTGGGAGTAGGGGATTGTGTTGTGAATCTGTGGGAATAAACACAATAAACATACTGCAATGTTGCCCCTATACTGTATGCTAGTTTATAAATTAGGGATTTTAGTCACATTAAGAGATTAGATAAGAGACGACTCAGGGGTGCAGACATTATGGGAAGAATTGCAAAGAAAAAGGCACTTTTGAAACAGAAAACAAAAAAGAAAAGGTTAGAGTGGCAAAAGAAACAGTCATTGGACAACAGATAATTGGAAAAGAGTGTTATGGCTCTTGACCCCATTGAGCTTTTGTGGGATCAGCTAGACTGTGTAGTCAGCTAGGTGCGTGAGAAGTGCCCGAAAAGACGGGTGAAATGTCACACGAGTGTCTAGGCAAACAGACAGCTAAAATGCCAAGGATCTGCAAAGCTGTCATTGCTTCACATGGAGGATTTTTTGATGAGAACTCTTTGAAGTAGTTTAAGGAGTTCTAAAAATGTTTTCAAAGTGTAATAGTAATTTTTCACGTTATCAATGTCCAGACTATACATTGTGATCAGCTGAATGCCACTTTGGTGAATACAAGTACCAATTCCTTTCCATAGCAAAATCGGTACATTACTCCAAACTTTTGGCCGCCAGTATATATATGTATAGGCCCCACACACACACACACACACACACACACACAGACACGCACACACAGGGGGAGGGAGAGAGAGAGAGAGATTGCTTTTTGTAAATTCCAAACCACGTCTCCCTTCAAAATAGCATCCCAACAGGAGAGTGCTGTGCCACATAAAATCCATTTCTGTCACCAGAACCGCTTTGTCCGATTCTGCAAACGTAAACACAGCACACTCATGCAAATCTGGTCCAAATACGCAGCGCGCGCTCATCTCTACCTCTGTCGTTCACTCTCTCCCTCATGCTCCGGTAATCTCCGTCTAAACTGACCGGGCAAACAGGCAACTCACCCTCAGATAGCTCCAGCTCCAGTTCCGCGAGCCGCGCTCGCACCTCCAAAGGCAGCGGTAACGAATCACGGTCTGTCATTGCGATTCCTACACATCCGAGCCTCGGTTCCTGTGTGTGTCTCCCGAGCGCACGGTGTCAATCGTCTTTTACCGTGCAAAAATAGACCGCATGAGTGTACGCGCAACGCACGGAGAGCGAGCCGTTGGGTTACTGGATACGCGCCATCACCGGCGGGTTTTTCGGTAAGAGGACGTACTGGTGTCGCTCGTTACTGCTTCTAAATGTAGCGGTGAACAGGAGAGTGAAGCCGCCCGTATTTCCACTGAGGTGCCACCGTGCCCGCTGCTGCTGCCGTCGCGTTCACGTGACCTCGGTGCTCGTTCAAACCCAGACGAGGGCGACAGAGCGTGCGACTGTAACGGAAAGTGGAAGCAGATGTAACGACCTTCTCTAATATCAAAAACGTCCCGGGTGAATGTGGGGCGCTTTATGCATCATGCGTCAGTTTAAAAGTATAATATAATAATAAAGATTCACAGTTATCCATCAGTTTTATAACAAATCATGCTGTAACCGAGTGAATAAAATGACAAAAGCCACATTTAAACCTATTTAGTGACATTTGCTCTTTTTAAAGCAATGACATTACAGTACTGAAATATTTATGTAAAGATAAAATTAATCTACCCTCTTTAAATACAATATTTTAAGTATTTTTATGTTATTTACAAATTAATTTAATGCATTGTTTTCTATATTTAAATAATTATATTTGTTTGAATATATATAATAAAATAATTTAAATGTATAAAACAATTAAATTACTTTATTTGTAATATTAACATGACAAAACAAAACTGTTATTACATTTTTAATAAATTGTACAAAGAAATCGAGCAACTCGACAAACTCCCCCATCACAATGATTGCTGTCACTCACTGCAGGATTACACTGTTTGAGACCTGCACTTCGGCGCGAGCTCAGTGACGCTCGATCTGCACAAAGTTCTGCACTCTCGCGAATGCTCTCATTAAAAACAAAGTTGTCTAATCATCATAATAAATGAATTACTTCATTAGAACGTTTTAGTTTTGTCCTGTTGCTCATTTGCAGTATATTTAACACACAAGTGAGTGGTGCAATATGCAATGAGTTCGTCGGTTTTCACCATTACATAATCATGGCAGCCATAATCGTAATCAGGGCTGCATAATAAATCGAAAAACGAATCGCGATTACGGCTTTATATATATATATATATATATATATATATATATATATATATATATATATATATATATATATATATATATACATAAACAAAAACATATACACAAATCATTTAAATTGATTAAAAATACAAGAAATAAATAATATATTTTAAAATAATAAATAAGAGACTATATATACAATTTAAATGTCTAAGACTATATTTTGGTATTAGTTTTTCATTTGTTTGGAAATAAATGTAGATCTTTTCATTTGGAGTAACTATAATGCCTCCTGCAGGTGAGTGGTGTTCTGACAGCATCAAGAGTGCAGTGATGCAGTGAATGCTGAGAGGAACAAAGGCTTTTTATATTACAATGAGAACTATCCATTAGTATGATGTGACGTGTTTCTCCAGAGTATGCACCTGTCATGATCACCTGATTATCATCTTTCCCAAGACTATTGACATTAAAAACCTGTTTCTCCACTTTTCCAGTTATTGTATGTTGTTGACAGTGTTCTCAAAATCCAAGAACACACAGTTAAGGTGGAGCACAGACTACACAAATTTCCAGACTACTTTTTGGCTGATCCCAGGGTAAAGATTTTTTGTGCTCCGATCCCAGATAAGGAAGTGTTCTCCAACACTTTTGCCAAGGCAGAATGTTTGTTTCCTCTTATGTACGGCATGCTTAAAGATAGGAATTAGCAACATCTACTTTTTAGGTTCGATGTGTTTTATTGCTTTTGGTAAGCAAGTTATGTTCTAAAAGGCGTATATAGCCTCTCTGATAACCTTGTAAAAAAACACAGTATAAAGCATAGGCTAAAGTCATGAGCCAGACAGTAATAACCACCTCAGAGAAGCCATAAAACAGAGTGCACATGTGTCTGTGGCATAGAAACACCACATCAGTTCAGACCACGTGATGAACTTTGGTTCTGCACGAGCATTGCATTTATATAGGCAAATGTGGTAAAACTGCTGCACCCAGGGAGATGTGGAAACCTTTTAGGGCCCATTTGATAAAAAGAGGAGTTCAATAGTTCACAAGTTAATGTAATCCTGCAGTGAGGATAGGGTAAACATATGTGTATTGTGTCCCTGGCAGAGGGCTTGAGGCTCGAGACTTAACCTGAGCTTGAATGCCCCCCAAAAGAAGCCAAGAAACAGAACAGCAAGTCGCTGACATTGTAGCTTCATGAGACGCAGAAGTGATGTTTTGGAAGGAAAAAGAGGAGCCGACTGATTTTAACGACAGCTCCCCCTCCCAAAAAGAGAATGGAACCTGAAACTACATACAGGAAGGGAAGGGGATGCTTACCTAGACTTGTGTGCAAGATGGGCAGAGTTGCCAAGGAAGATAGAATGAATGCTTGCAGTTGCAGCCTCATGCTAGGGTCCACTTGGGGGAATTGGGGAGTAACATTTTGGCTGAAACACTGAAAGACTGTGGCAGAGAAATTAGCTTGTGGAGAGCTATTGTGTGCAGGAGGGATTGTTATGCCCTAAAGCGTGGGGCAGAAAAGGCAGGGTGTGTGTGTACGTATAACATCATTTAAGTTGGTTTGTCGTGAAATTAGAAGGCACCTAAAACTACGTACCCAGATAAATACCATAGTCTGGTGTTTATTTAACTTAGATGTATGGTTGGAATTTTGTTGATTGTTTTCCAACGTAATGCGAGTCATTTCGTTAACTCTGAATAATTTGACATGGGGTGGGATTCGCTTGTGGCCATTAATTCCTTAGGAGTATTAACACCACCTGCGGTACGATGTATGTCTTGCATATATGAAGCATCTAATAGCAATAGTTTTGTGAGGAGGGAATGCTCCACTCGACTCCCAGAAAATTGGAGCACAGGCTACGGTTGGTGCTGCGTGTTCTCCTTGAGCTCCTCCAGCTTTCACGCTGAGTTCCTCAAACTCTGGTGTGTGCGGAGTTTTCTCCGACGAGCTCGGGTGCTGCGAGGAGGCGAAACGTATGTCAAGGCGGGTGATGCTGTGGCAGTGCGTTTGTGCCAAAAATATCTGCATTGATTAGATAAGATAATCTCTAGACAGTCTATAATTAGAGTAGTGTCTTTGGAAAGGGTTTGTTTGTTGCATGATTGCCACTGAGTTCCAAATTGAAGTCATCTTCCAACATGAAATCGCTGAATAGATCATGCCCTAAACGAGCTGTGCGGCAATAATGCGGCTGACAGGAATCTCCTGTGCGGGAGGACCAGTTTGAAAAGCTCTGTTCGTGGGCAATGGTCGAGGCCGAATGCCAGAAACTCAATGCTACATAGAGGTAAGCAGCATTTATATACTCTTACTCTTGCTGTGTGATTGGTCGGATTAAATTAACTTGCTCCTCCTGAACTTTGTTAATAAAACACCATTAAGACACATTGTTAATGCACCTGAGACTCGTAGTGACGGATTAATTGACAGCTGCTGTCAGACTCTATGTTATTATTATTCCTCACACGGTCGCAAGACGACATGTAGGCCTACATGAATCTGGCGTGGTGAGCTGGAACCTGCTTACGTCAGCTGTCACCGCTTACGTCACGAAGTACCGCAACAGCCAATAGGAAAATTCAACTGCAGTAGCCACCGTTCAACCTGAAGAGGGCAGCACTCAGACGTTTTTAACACCATATATTGTAGAATTAAAACACTTTAAACACAAATGTCCAAAAAATTACTTGAATCAATGACCAGTACTAATAAAGCCCCATGCTTACAGATCATTAACTAAAAAAAGTTGGTTTAGGGTTTAGTTACCCTTTAAGTACTGCAGTGCATCTCCTCCTCATGGACTTCACCAGATTTGCCAGATCTTGCTGTGAGATGTCACCCCACTCTTCCACCAAGGCCCTTGCAAGTTCCCGGACATTTGTGGGGGAATGGCCCTAGTCCTCACTGGTCCTATCCAACAGGTCCCAGACATCCTCATGGGATTGAGATCCGGGCTCTTCGCTGGGAATGGCAGAACACTGACATTCCTGTCTTGCAGGAAATCATGCAGAGAACAAGCAGTGACATTGTCATGTTGGAGGGTCATGTCAGAATGTGCCAGCAGGAAGAGTACCACATGAGGGAGGAGGATGTATTCCCTGTAACGCACAGCATTGTGATTGCCTGCAATGACAGCAAGCTCAGTCCGATGATGCTGTGTCACACTGCCCCAGACCATGACGGACCATGACGGACAACCTCCAAATCGATCCCACTCCAGAATACAGGCCTTAGTGTAACGCTCATTACTTCGATAAACGCAAGTCTGACCATCACCCCTGTTGAGACAAAACTCACTAAACAAAATCATCAGTGAAGAGCACTTTTTGCCAGTCCTATCTGGTCCAGCGAAGGTGGGTTTGTCTCTCAGCCTATTGCGGACAGTCTGCGCATTGATGGAGGGATTGTGGATTCCTGGTGTAACTTAAGCAGTTGTTTTTGCTTTCCTGTACCTATCCCGCAGGTGTAATATTCGAATATACTGATCCTGTGCAGGCGTTGTTACATGCGGTCTGCCACTGCGAGGATGATCAGCTGTCCTTCCTCTCCCTGTAGCGCTGTCTTAGGCGTCTCACAGTACAGACATTGCATTTATTCCCCGGGCCACATCTGCATTTATGCAATTAATGAATGCATGTTCATGAATTGTTTATGGTTCATTGAACAAGCATGGAAAACATTGTTTAAACCCTTTACAATAAAGATCTGTTAAGTTATTTGGATTTTTACAAAATTATCTTTAAAATACAGTGTCCTGAAAAAGGAACGTTTCTTTTTTGCTGAGCTTATTTAATGCTTCGCTCTAATAAGGCGCTAACATCTAAATGGAAAGGTTTGACCAATCACAACGAAGTAATTTACATATACCCCACCTTGACAATTTAACCGAGTAATTTAAATCATTTCGACAAAATCATATAATAAATAGATTCAGCATACAAAATAAGTAAGGCTAAAATACATATTGTTTATATCGATGCTGTTCACGGTATGTTCTCATCTTACCACTAACGAAAATGTATTCATATATGAGAGCATACAAAGCTATAAAACAACAATCAAACAATTGAGATCTGTAGAAAACTGAAGACATCTAGTTCAGTATATTAACTACTCAAATCAGCACATCGGGGAAAAAGAGATATAATTTCTCTCAATTAAATGAAATAAGTAGCATCCAATAAACACTTGATACACATTATGGTGTTGTCGAACAACACATTGTTACTTGCTGAGTAATCAACGAATAGCACGAAGATTTTAATCTCTAAGCTTTTAAAATACTCTCCGCTCTTTTGCCTACTTAACTATATACTTGTTTTATTTGGGAAAATAACGTGTACTACGTCTACATGCCTTTAAATACACTCAGCTTTTGGTAAATTTCTGCTCGGTCTTAAGTACTTATTTCACAATGCAAATTTAAGATAATAATAATAATAATAATAAAATGCTTTTGCCAGACCTTTTCAGACTGAATCTTTATTTAATGCGGAACAGCAACTTTTGTGTTTTGATAAGTTTTGTCTTGAGAGAAATTATGATAATACTTTAAAATATAGTATACGTTAACATTAGTTTTACACTTTTACAGCATTCATTAATCTTGCAAGACTGATGTTCATTTCAACATATACTAACATTTTTTAAATCAAAAGCTGTATATGTGAACATTAGTTAGAATAATAAAGACTGTTAAATATATACAGTATATGTATATATTGTTCATTGTTAGTTTATAATACTGTACCTAATGTATTTACTAATATTAGAAAATGTAATCTTATTATAAATTGCTATTATTATACAATTACTATATATTATCATGTCTTTTTGTACTGATTGTGCCTTGAACTTAGTCAGAACTTACATATAGAATATTCAGAATTGGATGTTGAATTTACAGGTACATTTTTGGGCATTTTAGGCCTTAAAAGTTGGTGCACACTTGGAGTACATTATTATTATAGAAATAATTTTCTCAGCTCTTTGTAATATATTAATCGGACGACTGTCTGTTTATACGTAAAATCTTAAAATCATTAACATTTTAGTGCAGTAGCAGATTAAGCACCGTATTTGAAAATTACACATGAAGCTTACAAGGCTACTGGAGCAAGTTGTCTGAGTTCACCTTTGTATAAAAGGAACACCCAAAGGGCAGCCTGAACTGAAACATGTGGCCCTGCTGCACTGTTATGCCTGTAAAATCATGATAAATTATTCTGGGATATATTTCAATATAATCTGATTGATAATTGAAAAGTGGATATCTGTAGACATGTCAGAATAAAATGATCTTTCTTTCATGACAAAATAAACAATAAAACTATCAACCCTGTATAATTTATGAAGGGATGATCACAACCCAAAATAAACATTTAGCTTTAGATGGCACATTGCAGTTTTTTAACACTTAAAAAAGTTCACCCATAAATACAAAAAAAATTCATTTAATCACCCTTATGCCATCCCAAACTTGTACGACTTTCTTCTGCTGAATATTTTGAAGAATGTACAGTATGAGGTCTTTATGTGAATACAAAGTAAGTCAATGGGGTCCAAAAACTAACCTCCAAAAATGACATAAATGCAGCAGTAATGATTCGAATATGATTCGAGTGCTTTAATCCATGTCTTCAGAAGCTATATGATAACTTTGGGTGAGTAACAGGCCAAAGTTTAAATCCTTATTCAATATAAATCTTGATATCTACAGTCTCCAAAAACACGGCTTCAGTTGTGCAATTTTAAAAATGCAGACACGAGTAAAAATAAGTCGCAGGTCGAGTTTATTTTGGATAGTTTTAAAATGTACCATGGTCACCAAAAGATTGATGTGAACTCTAGAAAATGAAAAGTCTCTGATGTATATACAATGATATCAGGATTGAGTGACTGCCAACCAGTGTCAAAGCATCACCGTCTTGAAGTCTGAACTGTGTTCCAGTTGGGCCGCTTTTTAAGATTTATAGTGAATAATGACTCGTTTTTGAAACGTTTCTAACCGAAAGCAATCGTATCGCTTTAGAAGACATGGATTAAACCACTCGAGTCATATGGATGACCTCTATGCTACCTTTATGTCCTTTTTGGAGCTTAAACATTTTGGACCTCATTAACTTCATACATACTTCAAAAAGACTTTGTGTTCCACAGTAGTCGTACGAGTTTGGGACGACATGAGGGTGAGTAAATGATGGGGAAAAAAATTATTTTGTGGAGAACTATCTCTTTAAATTCATTTCCTGGTATAATATTTGAAATCTCATTTAAATTAACTTTAATCACCCTTTCATAAAGGAAGAAGTCATTTTGTTTATTTTTTTGATGGCAGTGGTGGCTATAGTATTATATTAGGTAGCTATAATACCAAGTTGCCACAGTTTTAATGTAAATGCTATGGTTACTTTGATACATCTTTTAAGGCAGTCCGTGCCGTGCGGCTCGCGGATTAAGTGGTCAATCGTATAAATCAGTTACCCAAACGACTTTCAGAAACAGCCTCGTCGCCGACCCTTGCTCGCCGTGCAACACTCACCCATTAGCACACCCAAGCTGTTTTAATCTGCACATTTCATACTTTTGTGAAGGGAGACTGTGGTTATGCGTGTTTCGTATCTCAACTGCACGGTTTTCAAGCACCGCGCCCGGGTGGAAATGTGTCTTCCGGGGAGAAGCCGCTTTCAGCCAACGAGACACGGAGCACAGCGCGCCAGACATCCTGGGCATCTGCAACTTTCAACAGAAGCTTGTTCCTTTCCAAGAATGCATGCGAGATACACGTCTATGGCCAGACGATACAACCTACGTCCCAGAGGACAGTATTGATTGAGGCCCGAGAGCACAGACTCCAGAATTTGCTGTTTCATTCTGCTTTAGTGTCGTTCTTCATGGATGTGCACGCAGGGGCGGGTCCGTTGCACGTGCAGACGGTGGAAAAGCCACCGGGAGGCGCCACGGTGACTGTCACCACCACACAGTGTCAGGTCGAAACGGTGGTGGGGCGTGACGCCGAGCTCAGCGAGGAAGCCCTACAGTCGGGCGCTGAGGCTCAAACACCGGCAGCGGTTGATCCAATCACAGAGATCGAGAGCGAGGCTGGCGCGCGTGCAGAGGCGGACAGACCGCTGGAGGAGCAGAGAGCGGGGAAATCGGAAACCGTGGGCTCCAGTTGCAGCAACGAGAGTTGCGTCCCGACCCCAGGCTGTCGGATTTGCTTCCAAGGAGCCGAGCAGGTAAGGGGTCATTCAGGCCGAGCGCGTATAACAGAACGCAGGTGTCTCGAAACGCTCTTTTAACAGTTGACGTACTTTTTTACCTAACACGACGTCTAAAAAACGAAGCGAAATGCGGCTCAACGGTCAAAGACATCCATCTAGCGCATGTTTAAATAGAAAAACTATGAATAAAGAGGGCAGACGAATGCATAGACGTGTTCGGTGTGAACGGCCCCTGACTAAAGCTAGTATTTCTTTATTGTTGGTTTATGTACACATGCGTCAGACCGATGTATTTGACAATCGTTTTTCAGCATCTCACACTATGAGCTTGCAGTAAAAACTCATTTAAAGGTTTTACTCATTTATAGCTATGTCTGTTTTAAAAAAATTTAAAAATGCGTTCTGGGGGCGTGGTGAGAATTTATTTGGTTTGTCTCTTTTTTCCCCATTTTTTTTCTGTTCAGGAAACAGCATATTAGATTCTGATGCACCACATTTTTAAACTGCCTATTTCAACATATTTAATTAGGAATGATTTTATGGTCCCTCTTTTAGGGGCCTGGGTAGGTCAGCGAGTATTGATGCTGACTACCACCCCTGGAGTCGGGAGTTCGAATCCAGTGTGTGCTGAGTGACTCCAGCCAGGTCTCCTAAGCAACCAAATTGGCCTGGTTGCATGGGGTAACCTCCTTGTGGTCGCGATTAGTGGTTCTCGCTCTCAATGGGGTGTGTGGTAATTTGTGCATGGATTGCGGAGAGTAGAATGAGCCTCCACGTGCTGGGATTCTCCGCGGCGCCATGCACAACAAGCCACGTGATAAGGCAACTTGTCCTCCGCCACCTGGATTGAGGTAAGATTGAGTAACCGCACCACCACGAGGACCTACTAAGTTGTGTGAATTGGGCATTCCAAATTGGGAGAAAAGGGGATTAAAAAAAGTGTTCCGTGTGAACAGCCCTCAACGTCTTTTATCTGTAAATTTAGCACCCTGGACAAGGTCCAAACATAAAGAAGGTGCTTCCGCTGGTAACGGTGGTCTATTATGTGGTTGTGTAGTGACTCTCCTCAATCCAGGTGGTGGAGGACAAATCTCAGTTGCCTCCGCGTCTGAGACCATCAATCTGCGCATCTTATCACGTGGCTTGTTGAGCGCGTTACCGCGGCATCCATGCACAACTCACCACGTGCCCCACCGAGAGCGAACCATATTATAGCAACCACGAGGAGATTGCCCCATGTGACTCTACCCTCCCTAGCAACCAGGACCATTTGGTTGCTTAGGAGACTTGGCTGGAGTCAATCAGCACACACTGAATTCAAACTCGTGACTCCAGGGGTGGTAGTCAGTGCCTTTACTCGCTGAGCTACCCAGGCCCCCTAAAAATGGTCTTTTGTTGCCACCTGCTGGCTAAAATCTTTAATGTCTTTTACACATCTGTGCTGCCCTTACAGTAGTTTAGAACGGCACAAGCAGAGTGATACACACAGTGAAGCGTCCCAGTGCTGATGGTGTGAGACATCAGTATTCACGGAATGTCTCTCGTCCAATCAGATTCGAGGACCGTAACTTGAACCATTGCATAATGAAAAATATGCTTAATTGACAGAATTTTTGGCATAATGTCTATTACCACAATAAATATTCTGGCTTGTCCCTCGTTTATTATTATTACTTTTATTTATCTTTTTAAATATGTGAGTTAAAGTGAGGCACTTGCGATGAAAGTTAATAGCACCAATCCGTGCTGATAACATGATTTTAGAGTGATAAAATCACTTTTCTGTCTAATGTTATATCCAATTTTACAAATTTAAAATGTTTGTAATTTTAGATTCTTTGCTGTGATGCTGTACCGCTGTAATCCTAAAACCATAAAAATGATGACAAAAAAAGTTGACAATGACTTCACATCTCAAAAAATACACAAGTTTTAATAGAATAATTACTTTGAGAGCTTTTATAAATGTATAAGTTTCACATTTCTGCCTTGAAATCCTCCAAAAATGTGACCCATTCTCTTCCATTGGATTTATTTTTAAGAAAAGTTGAGATACATTTTTGTGGTAATCAACATTTTCTTTAATGTGATTATTAGAATATCAGAAACCTCAATGATTCCTGATGCTTTGAACAGATATAGCCTACAATTTGAGTGTGTGTGTGTGTATTGATGAGGTGTCAGATCCATTAGAATACCTGCTGTTTGTTTCATCTCTAATGCTCTTCACTTCCTGCTGCTAATGTGCTTCAAGACGCCTTCTCTCTCTCTCTCTCTCTCTCTCTCTCTCTCTCTCTCTCTCTCTCTATGTGTGTGTGTGAGTGTGTGTTAATATGATCCACTCTGTCTTCAGACTCACTTTAGTTCTAAATGAGGATGTTTCTGAAATTATTCATGAATCCAATGATGAATCATTTCCTTTCCACTCATACCAAGCCAAATCTCTGTCATTATTCATATTATATTTCATTGACTTGTTCTTCTCATTCAGGAGACATACTTTGGCTTTGAAAAAAATCTCATCTGCTCTCTTGTACATGGTTCCACACCCTCAATACTCAATTTATCAGTAGTGGATGGAAAGACACACATCTCTCCTCCAATCTTAGATAACATTTTCTTTCTTTCTATTGCAAGTTAAACAGTATATGGTGATTCTCCAACCAAGCAGATGTCAATGGTCTGTCTTTAACCTCTATGTATATTATATGTGGCTGAGTGACATATCTATGTTTGTGTTGTGATTGGTTGTAGGGGGAGCTACTGAGCCCGTGCCGCTGTGCTGGTTCCGTTCGACATGCCCATCAGCAGTGTCTGCTCAAGTGGATCAGTGAAAAGGGCTCCTGGAGCTGTGAAATCTGTAACTACAGATTCAACATTCTGCCCATACATATCAAGCCACCACTGCAGGTAAACACACATGCATACACACTAAGGTGTGCACAGTATGTCTGTTATATATCTGATATTTGCATATCGATCAATATTAGCTTTATTTTTTATTGCCATAATTTTGGCGAGAGTTATATCATGGATACAAAAGCAGAGAGGAGTGGATACAGTGACACCTGGGATGGAGAGGTGCTGCTGTGTGTAGGGTGGCCAATGTGGTGGCCAGGCTTCTATGCTCGGAGCATTTTTTCCCATTCAAACAGTAAACTGATCCATCTTTTCTACTGTACATTATAATGATTTGGTGCCTGCTTTCATCTGAAGTACATCAAAGTTTATGCTTAAGCTTTATTGTGAATTATGAGGCTCTTCTGAAAAAGAGACCTGCATTGTTTAAACTAAACATTCAATGTGTGTTTTTGCCAGTGGCAGGCTGTCACCATGACGCTGGTGGAGAAAGTGCAGTTCATTGCAGTGTTGTTGGGTGGCATCTTCCTATTGACCAGTGTGTCGTGGCTGCTGTGGTCAGCACTGAGTCCTGAAGCACTATGGCAACGAAGTGACGTTCTTTTTCAAATATGCTACGGCATGTATGCCGTAATGGATCTTGTATGTATTGGTGAGACACAAATATCTACACTCAATCAGTCATATATATTCTGTGCTTATGTTTTTGTGTGCTATAGATGTGTGGTACTGCTGTTATTTGTCATACAGGGAGAGAATCTGAGCCCATTTCCACACTATTCCATTTAAGCTCCGTTTTCAGTTTCCTAACGTCATTCATTTTCCAAAGTGTACATTATGGAAAGCATTTTTAAAAGTCTCAGTTTTCGGTGGAGGAACAGGCCCTTCTAGTGTGGATGAAAGGCTTATTAGTGTGGACATGGCCTAAAAGAATGTGCAAGAAAAAGTGCAATCCCATTTGCTCTAAGAGCAAAAGCAAAAATCCACTTATGTTTCCATGACTTTCCAAAAGAGGAAAAAATAGAGAGACATAGATTATGACAGTAAGACGAGAGAAAAAATATTACAAAGCTAGCTGGATTTCTGCTTCTAAATTAAGACAGAAATGCGTCATCACAGTCTGTAAAAAGAACCCATTATCAGCAATTCTTTTTACTGAACATTTGTACTATGACTCATTCCATCCTACAGTAGTTTCCAGGAAGAAGATCTCAAATATCCCCACCAAACTGTGTTGTAAAATGTGTATCTGTGTTGCAGGTCTGATTATTCATGAAGGTGGTGCGGTGTACAATGTGCTGATGCGCTGGCGGGCAGTGAATCTTCTTTGGGACATTCAGAACTACGATAAAAGCAGAGACCTGGACAGCACACACAGTCCACACCGTAACATGTGGCTGCCTCTCACAAACACACATACAGTCTCGATCACACTCACACACAACCCGATTGGAGTCCTTGCCTCGGTGCCCCCTTCACCTCCTCTCCATGTGCCTGAACACAACCTCTGACCTCTCCCCACAGGAGAAAGGCACAGGCAAGCTTGTTGTAAGGGTTTTTTCAGTCTGACTTCAAATTAACTAATTCAGGGACCAATCCACTCTCCCTACACTGTCCAAAGATGGGTGTGACTAACAAATGGGAGGTGCCTAAGTGTTGGGAGGAGCCTCACTTGAAAAGCACTTTAGAAGTTACACAAACTGAGTTAAATATCGTATTGTTATTATGTTGTATTGTATATTGTACAAGGTTTTCAAAGTCTGGAGTTCACTGACTCTGGATCAGCCTTTGAGCATCAGAGTTCAACTGCAAAGCACACAGGCATATACTAAATTGTAATACAGGCACACGCACATAGTACCTGCAACATTTATTACTGTAGTTAAGACAAATGAATGTTTGTTTAAAACCAACTTTGGTTTTGTTTAGGTTTTTCTTATTTCAAAATTTTCAAATGCAGTGTTTTCCAAAAGATTGAACACACTCTGATATAGACATCTATAGACCAATGAGAAATTTAGACCGATGGGGCCACTATTAGAAATAGCACTTTGCTGTAAAGAACTGTTCATCTGTGAAATCAATTTGTTGGCAAACATAGAAGGCTAACTCTGTGTTGCCTCTGGAATTTCCTATGGGTTTTTATAACAGGGTTTTTCAATTTATGGTTAAAATAAAGTCTGTGGGAAAGATTTCTTGAAGATTCTTGGATGTTTTTGTGCAACATAAATTACAGTTACCGAAAACATGAATTTTATAGTCACCATGTTTTTAAAAAGGTTATGTTGCAAGATAAAGACTACAAATACCACAAGCATGTGAGTGTATGTGCCTGATGAATCTTATCTAGCAACATACTAAAAAACACAGCAGTGTTGGGATATAACATTTGGGGTATGACTGTAATTTATGTTTTAGAAGAAAACATTCAAGCATCTTAAATGAATGTTTCCCAGAGACCTTATTTTAATCATAAATCCTAAATTTCCATGATAAAAATCCATAGGAAAATCCTGAGCAATCCTTTGCTAATTTCCAAATGCTAATTCTCTTCCAGGTTTTTGTACTACAACCTGGAAAGCTCCATTCCTTCTTGATTTCTCACACAGATCATTCCTTATCGGATATGTCAGGGCTTTCTCTAGTGTGTAAGCATCTTACATCTCATGTCGTATTACAGCAAAAAACAAACTGGCTTTGTACTATTAGTCTTGACTCAAATAAAACTTATAGAGTTGTCAAATATTTCAGTAATCTTTGTGATGCTGCTAGCCTAGTGGTTTAATATCTGTGTTGGTCACACAAGGCTTATACATTTAAATTCCCACCCAGGAGCAAGTGATAATTTTAACCATTGTGGCCCATATCAACCTGAAAAATGTGAGTCTACTAAGTCCTTCTGGGTCTATTTTCTGTGTTGAGCTTAATAAACAGTTTGAAATGGCATTCACAACCCATTTTACTTTCGTAAGAGAAAATTAGGGAGGGTCTTGATTTTATCCATCTTAAATTGATTGGATTGTGAAAAGTGGTCTTTATATTACACGTGATTGGAGAAGAGGAGCTGAAAAAAAAAGGGGTTGGAGACATAAACCAAAAGTAAAGTCATTTCAGTGGCAGAGCAAGTTACTACATTGTTTTGATGAAAGATTACAAAGACAGACATTTTGAACATTTTCTCGAATAACGTGCACTGATGAATAGAGCACAATAAGATCAGGTACATATATTAAAGGAATTTTCCAGGTTCTGTACAAGTTTAGCTCAATTGACACCATTTGTGGCATAATATTGATCACCACAAAAATGTATGAATTGTCCCTACTTTAAAAAAAAGAAAATAAATAAGTCAAGGTTACAGTGAGGCACTTCCAATGGAAGTGAATGTGGCCAATATTTGGAGGGTTTAAAGGCAGAATTGTGAAGCTTATAATTTTATAAAATTACTTACATTAATTAATCTGTTAACACGTATTATTTGAGCTTTAAAGTTGTTTAAATCATCATTTTAGGGTTTGTTGACTACATCGTCATGGCAACGAAGTTATAAAATTGGCTAACTTCACAGAAAATATTAGTAATTGATTTTATCACACTGAAATCGTGTTTGCACGCATATTGTTTGCATCTTGTAACTATACTTTTGAAACAGTGAGTATTTTAACATTAAAATATTGGCCCCCATTCACTTCCATTGTAAGTGCTTCACTTGTAATCCAGATTTATTTTTAATTTGTTTAAGAAAAGAAGTGAAATTTTTGTGGTAATCAACTTTACGCCACAAATGCTGTTGATTGAGCTTAATCTCAAGAGGAGATCGGAAGTTCTTTTCCAAGTAAAGTTTCAGCTTAAATAGATCATTATTCCAAGCCATAAACATCATAATTCCTGGCCAGCACATTTGACTTGGTGCTAGCTAGTCACACAAACCTGTTCTGCACAGCACATCATTGGCTGAATAGTACAGAGAGAACACAGATGGACTGGATGTTTGTTTTAATGAATTTAAGAGACTTTTGAAATGTTGTTCCATTTATTGCCTATAAACTAATACACAGTAAAGCTACAAAATGAGAAAGATTTTCCTGTTGTTTTCATGTTTTATAGGCTTAGAGTAGAAAAATAATCAGAGGGAATTTTGGATAAATCCAATAGTATTATCACAGTCCTGCAGTTACACAGAAAAGATTTATAAAATATACAGCTCCTCAGAAATATATAACATACAATATAAACATTGCACATATTCACTGTCACATATAAAACAGACATATAGGGCACTCTGTGTGTGTGTGTGTTTGCATATGGGTGTGTATATTTGTGTGTTGAAAGGCACTACTTTATTTTTGGCTGGAGTTTCTGCCTGCAGAATTCCAAAGAAATGTGACTGGACTTCATAAAGTTACTACAACATATTAGGAATATTAAAGCAACACAAGGCCTCAGTGGAAAGACCTGAATGCATGGCACAATTTCAAGCACAACTATCTCAATGTGTGTGCATGTGGGGACATGATAGTGTCTTTTATGAAAGTGTCATGAAATTGTCTTTGGTTAACACACATGATTCTTTTGCACTTAGCATTTAAGGGTCACTCATTTTTTTGTAATTAATCTGTTTTGTTTGTTGGCATTTTACCTCAATGGCGCATTTACATATAGGTTTTGTGTGTTTAACAAACATGCTGCTGGTGGTGGTATTAAAGGTCAGGGATGAGAGATCACCAGTTGCTGTCATGGCTGCTGATGGATTGACAAGTGCTGAAGCGTTTTTTCACAATTAGACTGATGTAAGCCTTCATGAGCTTTGCAATGTCCATCACCTATACACAGATAAAAAAGGGAGAAACATATGAGCAGTGTTGAGTAAATTACTCAAAAAAGTAATCCATAACAAATTAAGAACTGTAACTGTAAAAGTAATCACATTACTAATTACTTTAAGTTACATTCTAAAACCTTTTTTTACAGATTATCCTTTGCTTTTCTGCTTAACGTCCCTTCATTAATGGTACTCTTTTGTCTGATCACTGAATAAAAAAGCTGAACTATTTGTGGTTTTTATGTCCATAGCACAAATGCTGCAGAATGAGTAACACAAAAGTGTTTAATAGTAAATAATGTATGCAATAGCAATAGTAATAGTAATGTTTGCCAAAGCAAGCACCATCCACTCATATACACACACATGGATGCAAAGAAAGTTCATACCATGTTGGTGTTGAAGAGCAGCTCACGTCCCTCCACACTGATCTTGTAGATGCTGGGCTGCGGAGCACCAAAGGACAGAATGACCTCAAATGGAAACGCCTCCAGAGGCCATGCCTCCCCACGCTTGTATACACACACACCATTGCGACTCACGCCCAACCACAGCTCTCCTGGATACACACCATCTGCACACTGACAAACAGAAAGATTGCATTCAGAACTTCTACTGACCGAAATGTGTGCGTACAGTCCAAAATTAACATTCAACAAGCATCAAATGGCCTGTTGGTAATTTTATTAGGCACTGTCATTTAATAACTGCATTGTCACAGGAGCAAAAATGTCTTATGGCTGGTAAATTTGTTTAATTCACCCACTGCTCAGTTCACGTTCTAAATTTAAGGAAGGTGTATGTGCATACATAGGGGAGACTGGGGGTGCATCTCAATCTGTGTTGTGAATCAGTAAATTATGAACACGAATTCGCACTTGCAAGGGTGTTGATCCACTGAACATTGCAACACTTATGACTCAATCGCATGTGACACGATCACAAGCTTGCACATTAAAACACAACTGTGTTAAACAACAACATCGCTGTATAAATGACACTGTCGTGCATTTTCGTTGTAGATTTTGAAAAGTACAGTGTTATTTTAAAATATAAATTACATAAATTAAGAAATAAAAATATAAAGGAGTGAATTTTTAAACTTCTAACAACTGCCACGGTATGTTTATGCATAATGACCCTTTCATGGTCATTATCGATATATGACATTACAACAACCTCTTTTAAAGAGAAAATAAGGCTTTGATTTCATTGTTTTGTACTTATGCTCATCTTAAGACATGACAATGTTTCCAGTAAGGGAATAGTGAGTAACGATGCTCCCTGGTTTTTATGGTATATCCTGGGAATTGGGAGGGAATGCTTCAGTGCACTGGAATGATTTTATGATTGAGACAGCCCTAGTAATGGCTGGCTCCGTGACCAGTGCCCTGATGGCTGAACTATGAAGCCGACTGAGATGCACCCTGGGAGTAATTATCATACGGGTAAGTTGTCACAAGGACTATATAACAGTAACAATGAGACTTGGAGTCAAAAGTCCAGTAACCGCGCCACCACGAAGACCTACAAAGTAGTGGAAATTGGGCATTCCAAATTGGGATGAAAAAAAAAAGGGTTAACTATATTATGAAGCAATGGTTTACCTAAAACCTGCTATTGGAGCATGTTGTTACAAAAGGTCAACTGTATCTTTTTTCATTGGCAATAATGGTGAAAATATTTGAAGCTTTTTTGTAGCTAAGACCTCTAGGTATGCGGCTATGCAAAAGTTGACTTTCAAAAATAAACCTACCTTGAGAAATATTCCCTGGAGTAAAATGTTCAACAACTACCCCTGGCCTCCCCTATCCACAGTTTTCTAGAGCAACCTTGAGTCTTGAAAAGCAATGTAAAAACTACCAAAGCAAAAGGTTCACGCAGAGAACAACCACCATTTAAGTAAGAGGTGGGGAATATCCAGCCACAGGACAGTATAAGGCACAAGAGACAATTTTACCCAGCCCAAGAGGCCATTTGAGTAATAATTTGAACAGCAAAAAATTGTCTTGATTCCATTAAATGTAAAATAGAATAAAAAAAAAAAATGTAATAATATTGATAACAAATTATTTGAAATAATAACAATGCAAAATATGGTTTAATAGAAAGACCTTTTTTTATTTTATTTCTTGATATGTAAACACTTTACGCATAGCCATTCATTAACGTATGTTAATTTCCATCCACAATCAGAAATTGCAAGCTACTGTATGGCCCACAAATAATTCTGTAAATACTCAAATGGCACATAGAAGAAAAAAGGTTCCCCACCCCTGATTTAAGTGTTGGAGTTGGGGTAAAAATGAATTTCAGGCTCAACTAGCTTACACTTCTTGGATTAGATTAACATCTCCTATTTATGGATCTAGCTGAACTGAAGGGGGGTGTCTTTGCTGGAAAGGTAGGACCCCCAGTTTGGGTTATATATAATTTTTTATGCGTGAACTGTGAAATAGGAGGACCACTTTATCTTAACATCATGGAAAGACGGTATTGCTTTTGCCTCTTTTAAAGGATACTGCGACTGGACTCATGAAAATACCCAAAGGCTTATTCTTGCTAATCAAAGTTGCCTATTATGTCAAAATGTGGCTGGAAAGCTTCTGATTTGTTATTTGTTTTGTTAGGACATTGATTGAAATGTAGATGCTGATTTAGTACATCCAGTCAATAAATTATCTTAAGGACGTAATGACGGGTGGGTGCTTGGAGCGCTCTTTTTTTGTTTTTCTTTTCTTGTTTATTCTTTGTTATTTTAATGCCGTTCGTTAAAGAGGTCTTATCCACCTTTTGTTCGTCTTGTATGCTTGTTTTGTATGTGGCCACATATGTGTGTGTGTGTGTGTGTGTGCGTGTGCTTGTCTTTTTTTATGTGTTCTTGGGGAAATGCTTTTTTTTTTTTTTTTACTTTTTATGGGATTTAAAGATTTGACATATGATATACATCACTGTATTGATGTTGAAAAAACATAACCTGTAAATATTACGACCCTGAGCATGTAAAATGTCTGAATATAGTAAATAATTTTTCATTTCTGCACTTAAACATAAGAAGTTTGGATAAACATCACGATGAGCTTGTCTCCCTACTCCTAAATACTAAATGCTGCTTCAACATAATTGGTTGTAGTGAGACGTGGCTAAATGACAAATCGTACATAGGTGCCTTAAACCTCGAAGACTATAAATTATATCATAAGGACAGATTTGGTAGACCTGGTGGTGGGGTATGCCTCTATGTACGTTCGAACATGCATGCCGATGTTTGCGATCTTGCTGTAAATGATAATCATACAGACTCTCTTTTTATTGAGATAAAAAATGACAAAGGTAAAAACATTATTGTGGGCGTAATTTACCGCCCCCAGATTCTGATTTAAATATTTTTAATAATAAACTAGAAGAAATTCTATTACACATAAATAAATTAAACAAAGACTGCGTCCTCCTTGGAGACTTCAATATTGATGTCTCCAAGGACGATGCAGTCAAAAACTTGATTTGTGAGTATTTGAGTCACAAATACTTCTACAACTGTTATTGACACTATTGTCACAAATATACGAAATGTTAAGCTTGAATCAGGAGTTTTACTTTCTGATATGTCTGATCATTACCCAATAATGCTGTATTTTAATTTTGATTATAAATGTTTACCCTTATGTCACCCGATAAAAATCGAACAATGTATCAACTTAAGGCAAGTCTGCAAGCTAAAGCATGGAACACTGTTTATTGTTGCTGTGATCCTGACACTGCATATGTTCTCTTACGAGAGGTTCTCTCGTATTGCGTAAGCTAGCTTACGCTACGGGAAAGATTAATCTTTTCTGAGATATTGAAGCCAAAAAATTATCCTTAATTTTGTATCATTTGTCAACGCAGTGCAGCAACTGCAGACCTTGAGCGGGCTAGCTAGCGAGCTCATTGGTTGCTCTGCGGCAACTGCTGCAGCCTATAGACGAACTTGGCGAACTCGCGTCCAATGAGAGGCGTCCGCGCGCTACTGCATTCAAAGCCCGCAAAATGGGCGTGGCTAGAGTGCATATAAGCGTAGTTCGTAGGCTGGAACCCTGATTTTCATCTCTTCAGCGAAGCTCTTTGCATCTCTGAACTGGAAGCCGCGTCGCCGTTCGAGGGGCATCTAGCAAGCTTGGACAGCGCTCGAAGAAGCCGGCCGTCTCCGCCACCTTCAGCCATCCTGCGAGCTACGCCATCCGGCGACGTATCCTTTTTTAGCGCAAGCTAGTTCTTAACGAACTTCACAAAAGAGTAACGAGCGTCTTTTTTAAGGTGCCTCACACCACTTGCGCTTCATGCCGCGCCCCTCTCAGCACCGGAGACCGCCACATCATCTGCGCTCTCTGCCTGGGACTGGGGCATGCAGAGCTCGCCCTCGCTGAAGGCGGATGCAACCTCTGCGAGGAGCTTCCGATGTCGACCCTGCGGGCTCGACTCGAAGCGCTCAGAACCGAAGCTGCCGCGCCGCCTTCCGTTCCGCCGCGCAGGAAAAAGCGCCGCTCCCAAAGGCTGCCAGAACCGGTGATAGAAGCGACTGCCTCGCCGGAGCCTCTCCCTCGAGCATCGCTCTCACCCTCCCCGCCCCGGGACGCGCAGTTGCCGCCCAGCGGCCGCACTGCGGCCATCTCGGAGGACGAGGCATAGGATAAGGGCTGTTCCATCATGGCTTCGGACAGCGAGGAGTGGTCAGGCTCCCACGCCTCCTCCTCGGCCCAGGAATCCAGCAGGACCCGCGCCGAGTCGAAGGGAACTAACACGTCTCCTCACACAGGCCGTCGACCGCCTCGGGCTCGAGTGGTCACCGCCCCTGAGCAGGCTCCCAACAGACTCGACGGCTGCTTTCTTCAGAGCCGTCGCCGCACAACACCCGCGGCCCGGGCCGCTCCCTTCCTGCCGGAACTCCACACTGAGCTTGCAAAGTCGTGGAACGCGCCTTTCTCGGCCAGGATCCGTTCCCACGTCTCCACCCCTTTCGCTTTGGTGGACGGCGCCACCGAGAAGGGCTACTCCTCCATCCCCCCGGTCGAGGATTCGGTAGCAGCACACCTTTGCCCGCCCTCCGCGAGATGGCGGTCTAAGCCAGTGCTCCCGTCTAAGGCCTGCAGAGCGACTTCCGCCTATGTTGGCCGCGCCTATTCCGCCGCCGGCCAAGCCGCATCTGCTCTGCACTCCATGGCCGTCTTACAGATCCTCCAAGCGGACCTTCTTCGGGAGTGGGATGAGAAAGGCAGGCACCCAGAGGCTGTTACAGATCTAAGAAGCACGACGGACCTCGCCCTTCGCGCCACCAAAGCTGCAGCCCAAGCTCTAGGGAAGTGCATGGCCTCGCTGACTGTGACCGAGAGACACCTGTGGCTAACGCTAGCCGACATGGGAGAAGCAGAGCGCTCCATGTTCCTCAACGCACCACTCTCTCCGACCGGTCTCTTCGGCTCCGCGGTGAGTGGCATTGTTGACCGCTTTTCAGAAGTCCAGAAAGCCACCCAAGCCATGAACCTCTTCCTGCCGCGTCGCGCTAGCTCCTCTGCAGGCCGCCCACGTGACCAGCCTCCTGCACGAGCCTCTTCACAGCGCCCAGCTCAACAAAGTCAGACTTCTCAGCGTCGACAGGGCGGCCGCCCTCAATTGCGCTCAGACAGCCGCCGCAGACCGCCGCCCCCCCGCGGGCCTCGGTCTAAGGTTGCGCTGAAACCTGACCAACCGAAGTCCTCCTAGCCTTGTTGAAAAAACGACGGCTCAGTCCGCGCCGGCCAGACCACCGTCAAAGCTTCGCCCCTGTCAGTCCCCTCTCTCAGGCTACTACAGTGGTGGATTCAGCAGCCAACAAGCCGGTGATACTGCCCGCTTGCCTGCACTCAAACGCCGTTTTCACGGCAACCCAAAGAAATCTTGTAAAGAGCAAACATGCCTTATGTGTACAAAATGTGCCCACAATCCAGTGTTCACCCCTACACACAAGCATTACACTTCCCGTGTTCCTATCAGAGCCCACTCACATAAAGCGGACACAGCCCGCTCGAGTGTTAGAGTCAATAAACGCGCCCACGAATCCGTGCGCGCGCCCCTTCTCTGGCCGCTCTGTCACACGACCAGCCTTATGTGTAGAAAATGGGCCCACAATCCAGTGTTCACACAAGCATTACACTTCCCGTGTCCCGATCAGAGCCCACTCACATAAAGCGGACACAGCCCGCTCGAGTGTTAGAGTCAATAAACGCGCTCACGAATACGTGCGCAGCACCCATTCTCTGCCCGCTCTGTCACACGGCCAGCAAACACTTCTCTGTATGTAAGTCCCGTGCCCGTGACTATGCTCGCGCATCACTTAACAGATGTGACTCTTTCCCCATTCAACTCAATCGGGAAGTCACTCACAGAACAGCCTGTCCCTGCTGTCTGCGAGCAGTCATGCATAAGCACAGTAAGCGGCTCACACATTCTGTTCAGCGGCTGTGTGCAGCAATCAGGGCGATTTGGCCAATCACCCTCTAGCTGCTACGCTTCAAAGCATGGGAAGCTATCCCAGGGATATCCAAATGGGTGTTAAGCACAATAAAACAGGGCTATTTGCTACAGTTCGATTGTCGCCCTCCCTGCTTCAGAGGGCGGCTCGAAACTATTGTGAACACGGAAGCAGCCTGCGTGCTTCGTTCAGAAATAGCAAACCTTCTGTGCAAAAGGGCCATAGAGAAAGTGCCGCCTTCGCTGAGCGAGTCGGGGTTTTACAGCCGTTATTTTCTTGTTCCCAAGAAAGACGGCGGCCTCAGACCAATATTAGATCTCAAGGGTTTGAACAAGGTGCTTGCAAAAAGACAGTTCAAAATGCTTACAATCAGGAAACTCCTCGCGCATACGCGCCAGGAGGACTGGTTTATCTCTCTCGATCTGAAAGATTCCTACTTTCAGATTCAGATAAATCCCCATCACAGGCCATTCTTGAGATTTTCCTTCGACGGCCAGGTTTATCAATACACCGTCCTTCCGTTCGGCCTGTCTTTAGCACCCCGTACTTTCACGAAGTGCATGGATGCGGCGCTCGCACCCCTGCGGAGTCAGGGCTTGTGAATTCTGAACTATTTGGACGACTGGCTGATTATGGCACAGTCACATACGGAGCTTCTGTCTCACAGAACAGTTCTCCTCAGCTATCTGAACAGTTTGGGTCTTGCAGTCAATTGGACCAAGAGCTCACTACAGTCAGGCAATTTCCTTCCTTGGAATAGAACTAGACTCCGTGGCAATGACGGCTCGCTTATCTACACAGCGCGCGCGCCGTGTTCAGCGACTAGCCGCGTCCTTTCAGATGAACAGCCTCACGCCTCTGAAAAAATTTCAGAGAGTGCTAGGTTACATGGCCTCAGCCGCAGCAGTACTTCAGCTGGGTTTACTGCACATGCGCCCGCTTCAGCATTGGCTAAACACCCGCGCGTCTCGCCGGGCTTGGGCCACAGGCCGCCAGCCAATCAAGGTGACTCAGACCTGTATTTCAGCTCTGCAGCCCTGGACAGTGGCCGAATGGTATCAGCGGGGAGTGACGATGGGAGCTGTATCTCGCCGAAAAGTCATCTCGACAGACACGTCCAACACGGGTTGGGGCGCGGTCTGCGAGGGCTCTCCGGTTTTGGCCTATGGTCAGTTCAGGAAAAGCTCCTTCATATAAATTGTCTGGAAATTATAGCGGTCGAGTGCAGCGCTATGCGCTTTCTCCGGTCATTCAGGGTCACCACGTCCTGGTCCGTTCGGACAACAGATCTGTGGTATCCTACCTAAACCGTCAGGGCGGTGTCAGATCCAGGAACCTCTTCCATCTGACGAAACGCATACTGAGTTGGTCCCAGTGCCACCTACGCTCGCTGAGGGCGACGCGCGTGCCAGGCCACCTGAGCGATGGCCCAGACAGACTGTCCAGAGACAATATTCCTCCAGGGGAATGGTCCCTGCACGCTCAAACAGTCCAGAAGTTATGGCGCATATTCGGCAGAGCAGAGATAGACCTCTTTAGCGTCAGAAGAGAACTCTCACTGCCCAATACTTTTCTCGAGCGAGGGCAGCTGGCCCAGGACTGGCCCAACTGCCCGCTTACGCCTTCCCTCCCGTCTCGCTATTGCCACAGGTAATGCAGAGGATCAGGGAAGCAGCGTCACTCAGTGCTCCTCATAGCCCCGCGTTGGGAGAATCAGACATGGTTCCCGGAGCTTACGCAGCTGTCACTGACAGCGCCGTGTCCCATCCCAGTGAGAGCAGATCTCCTCTCTCAAGCTCGCGGCACGATCTGGCATCCCCACCCAGAGCGCTGGGCGCTGCACGCGTGGGTGATCAACGACTACCCGTCGCTCTGCCAGAAGGTGTAATAAACACCATCATACACGCTAGAGCCCCTTCCACGAGAAGACTCTATGCGTCAAAATGGTCTGTGTTTTCAAAATGGTGCACCGACAGAGACCTGGACCCACGGACATGTGGGGTGTTGTCGCTGCTCGTGTTTTTACAAGAGCTGCTGGATAAGGGCAGATCCCCATCCACGCTCAAAGTGTATGTGGCGGCCGTCGCGGCATTCGCTGAACCCCTGCACGGCCAGTCACTGGGAAAAAACGAGCTGGTCATCTGCTTCCTCAAGGGAGCTAGAAGAATGAACCCCCCCGCGCCCCCCATCGGTTCCTATCTGGGATCTTTCTATAGTTCTCGAAACTATGAAAGCCCCCCTTTCGAACCGCTTCAATCCGTGGATTTGAAATACCTTTCACTCAAAACCGTTTTTCTGACTGCCCTGTCATCAGTCAAACGTGTGGGAGACCTTCACGCACTGTCTGTCAGCGCTGCGTGTCTTGAGTTCGGACCAAGTGACTCCAAGGTAATTTTAAAGCCTAGACACGGCTATGTTCCCAAGGTGATCGGTACTCCTTTCAGAGCACAGGTCATTTCCCTATCGGCGCTGCCAGCATCCGATAGCGAACGCGACGCCAAGCTCCTTTGCCCAGTCAGAGCACTGAGATTGTATACTGCGCGCTCCGCCTCTTTCAGACGCTCTGAGCAGATTTTCGTTTAGTTCGAGGGCGCACCAAAGGTCTGCCGCCTCGAAACAGACACTGTCTAGATGGATAGTGGACGCTATTGCTGCCGCATACGGCGTCAAAAGACCTGCCATGCCCGTTGGGCATTAGGGCTCACTCCACTAGAAGCATGGCCTCATCGTGGGCATGGTCCAGCGGGATTTCCATTCACGACATATGTGTGGCAGCGGGCTGGGCTTCCCTCCACCTTTGTCAGATTTTACAATCTGGAAGTGCCCGCCCTGCAGGCAAAACTACTAGCGGTTTAATACGCTACAGCTCCCCTGGTGAGCTGCACTGATGGGACTCATTCCACACAGACCGGCACCGCCGCTCTGTCGTTCCCTTCCCACTATGTGCTTATGTATTACACACACACTGGCCCGCACTCTTGCCGGCCAAATATTATTTCCCCACTCACAAGGGCTCCCCGGGTCCCCCACCCCGGGGCTCATGCAGAGGATGCTTGGCGCCGACGGTGTTGACAATGGGTTCCGTGAGCGTAAGCTAGCTTACATAATACTGAGAGAACCTCTCGTAAGAGAACGAATCGGTTACCTAACGTAACCTCGGTTCTCTCTAGATGAGGGAACAGTATTGGCGTAGCCGGCCGTGCTTCAGCGCCACCAGCGACTTTCGCTTCATTCAATGAAAACCAGGGTTCCAGCTTACGAACTACGCTTATATGCACTCTAGCCACGCCCATTTTGGCAGGCTTTGATGCAGTAAGCGCGCGGACGCCTCTCATTGGACGCGAGTTCGCCCCAGTTCGTCTATAGGCTGCAGCAGTTGCCGCAGAGCAACCAATGAGCTCGCTAGCTAGCCCGCTCAAGGTCTGCAGTTGCTGCACTGCGTTGACAAATGATACAAAATTAAGGATAATGTTTTGGCTTCAATATCTCAGAAAAGATGAATCTTTTCCGTAGCGTAAGCTATCTTACGCAATACTCGTTCCCTCATCTAGAGAGAACCGAGGTTACGTTAGGTAACCGATTAGATTTCTTGGTAAATGAAATAACCGACTCCATTCGTTGCTCCATTCCTATAAAAACTGTTACACGCAGAAGGGCAGGACACAAACCCTGGCTAACAAGGGCAATCTTAAACTCTATTAAACAAAAGAATAAACTTTACCAAATATATGTTAATAAACCACATATAGAGAATAAAACTAATTACAGTGTTTACAAGAATAAATTGGTATATATAATCAGGAAAAGCAAATATAGTCACTATTCTGAACTTATAAAAACCTCGCAGGGAGACTCTAAGAAATCATGGAAAGTGCTGAATAATGTTTTGAATAGGGACCATAAAGATACCGTGCTCCCAGATACAACAAATAATACTGATCTTGCTAATGAATTTAATAATTACGTTGTATCAATAGGGGCAAATCTCTCAAAAAACATTACGCAACCACATAGTGTCTCTTACCAACAATATATGTCAGGCAATTATCCAAACTCCTTCTTCCTAAAGCCTACTGACGCCATTGAATTGTATAATATCATAATGGCTTTGAAGAGCTCAAATTCTGCTGGAGAAGATGAAATTAGCAGTAAAATATTAAAAAGTACTGCCAAAGAAATAATTGAACCACTTACACATTGTATTAATCTTTCACTGCTCACAGGAACTGTTCCCAAAATGACAAAAATTGCAAAAATAATTCCGATTTTCAAAGCGGGTGATAAAAATGACATAATAAATTATCGTCCCATATCCATTTTACCAACTCTTTCTAAAATATTGGAAAGAGTGGTTTATAATAGACTTATTAATTATCTTAATACATTGAACATACTTAACCCATCCCAGTATGGCTTTAGGAAAAAACACACCATCTGTATGGCGATCCTTGATCTTACTGAAAAGATCAATGATGCCATTGAAAAGGGGGAATATGGTATCGGTATATTCTTAGACCTTTCAAAGGCCTTTGATACCATCGACTTTACCATATTACTGTATAAAGTGCACCATTATGGAATTAGAGGTCAACCACTGAATTGGTTCAAGAGTTAATTACACCAGAGGCAACAATATGTAACTATCCACGAACAGACATCAGAAAACAAACACATTCAATGTGGTGTTCCACAAGGATCCATATTAGGTCCTCTCCTCTTTATTATTTACATTAATGATCTGGAAAATTCCTCAAAGATCCTTCATAAAGTAATCTTTGCAGATGACACTAACTTGTTTCTATCACACAAAAAAGAATTTGAACTTCAACAACTACTTAACAAAGAGCTTCAGAATGTGGATAACTGGTTCAAAGTAAATAAACTATCTATAAACACCAGAAAAACAAACTACATAATATTCTGTCCAAACAAAAAACAACTTAATTTCGATGATCTAAATTTCCAGATTAAAATAAACGGAGAGGAACTAAAGAGAGTGAAGACGACTACATTTTTGGGTGTCTTTATAGATGATCACCTAAACTTTAAACACCATATTGAATATCTTGTCAAAAAGCTATCAAAATATGTTGGTCTGTTTTTTAAGCTTAGACATCTGCTTCCTCATGCAATATTACTTACTCTTTATAAAACCCTCTTTGAACCCCATTTAAATTATTGTAATATTATATGGTGCAATACTTATTACACTTACTTAAAAAAATCAGAAATTCTACAAAAAAAAATCATTCGTGCCATATCATGGTCTGATTCCAATGCTCCAACTCGTTCTATTTTTCTTAGGTACGGTATTTTAAGACTAACTGAATATAATATGTTTCACAATGCATGTACTATGTATCAGGTGGTCTTTGGATTGAATGGCAGTTTGTGTGAGCTTGTTCCCATCCGCTATCCCCGGCACACTTACCTCACTAGAAACAAGCATATTATTACTGGTAAAAAACGGAGATTAAAAAGCACTGGTATGAGTGTAGTGTGCCGGGGACCGCGGATTTGGAACGAGCTGGATGAAAATTTGAAAAATTCAAGCTCTTTTTTTTCTTTTAAAAAAAATCTCAAGAAACAATTATTAAGTTTGTATTCATCTTCTTGATGTATGTACTACTTCTCACTCTGCATGTATGTCAGTGTTACTCTTACAA
Source organism: Xyrauchen texanus (assembly GCF_025860055.1). Lineage (NCBI taxonomy): Eukaryota > Metazoa > Chordata > Actinopteri > Cypriniformes > Catostomidae > Xyrauchen > Xyrauchen texanus. The sequence continues at coordinate 10,600,442 of NC_068281.1, read as the reverse complement.
CCTCAAGGTAAACTGTCAACAAAATTGTACTTGTTAAATGGGATCCCATATTATGTGTTGTTTGAATGTCATGTATTAAATGTTTTATATGTAGGCCACACATTAATTCATTTTTTTTTTTTTTTTTTTTGATTGTCATGGCCCGCGAGCATAAGCTTTAGATAGCTTCTTTGGGGACCAGTTCACATGCATGATCAATTCTTTGTTTTTTGTTTTATCTTAAGTGCATATGAATATATGTGTATGTGAATAAAATTCTTCTTCTTCTTCTTCTAGTTGTTGGCTGTCATAACAACTTAAGGTAGTTAATCATATCAACATAAATAACCTTGGACCATCGCTTCTTGTCATCTACCCACTCAGGGGGGGGGCATCGTCTACTCAACTTTCTGAAGTATCGGCTCTATTGAGCCACATGTTTTTTGATGAGTTTTACAAATGTAGTACTTCAAACATCACATTACCCGCTAAGAATACACGTCGATGGGAAAACACTGGAGACCGTGTTTGAAAACAGGCCAATCATGGAACACTTCCGCATTCAGGAAAAGGTGGATATGTCTGTGTTTGTGTGTGTATTCTCACCTCTACATCAAAGAGGGTGGAGCCATATCCCTGCCATTCTTTGATGAGACTCATGTATTTGTTCATGGCCTGGTCCTGTTCCATACCCTGCAGCTTACGCCATTTCTCAACCAAACAACTCCTCAGCCCCGCCTTCTCATCTTGAAACCAAGCCTCTATGGATGCAGGCCCCTCCTCCGAGCGTTGTCGCCCCAGTGACCCTCGGAAGCTCCGTCTCAGCGTGCCCTCCAAGAAACTACCCCTTTTCCTTTCTGTGGAAGGAGTGGAACTGCTGTTGCCAGATGCAAAGCACCGTGCAGACTGCTGGACTCTAGCACGCAGACGGGCCATCGGGAACACCTGCTCCAACTCGGGCATGGGACTATGGGTAGTGTAGTCTCCTAATAGATACTGAAGCCGAAGAGCAGCCAGGAACTGTAGAGTCTCTTCTGGGGCTGGATACTGACACCTGATGACAGCTTCATGAGCCTGCAAGAGAGAAAAAGATTTGAGGTGTTTGGAGGTGAGCCATCACCTGTCTAAAATCTGATTTTAAGTTGACTAACCAAAGGTTAATTTATAAAAAAATATATATTTTAGAGATCAACCAATATATCGGTTTTACTGGTGCAGATATAATTTTTGAAATATCGGTTATGCTCAAAAAGGGGGTAGTTTGGAGCCACTGTATGTGTTTTTAGGGCAGATACTAAACTGAAATCTGACCTGCTCGAACATGAATGCAAACTCCACACTGTCGGTAGGAACATTCTCGGGTTCTAAGAAGCAAAAAAGTTTAAAATAGAACTTCCATCCCTCTCCTTCCTGTCCTTTATTTGCCAACCTGAGAAAAAACAGAGCGAGAGTGAGATAAACAGATTAAAGGCTATAAAAATGTAGTTAAGCTAATGCCTGACAATGGTGGTTTGGGGTGAGACTTACTTCTCAAACTTGGCGAGGATGTCAGCCACCACAGTCTTGCTCTCTATGGCTCTCTCTGTGGTGTCATTATATTCAAACAGAGCGAACATGTTCCTACAATTCTCCATGGAGAGACCTTTCAGTAGCTTCTCAACCACCTAGAGACCAGCAGACACAAATACAAAGGTTAACCTGAAATTGATTCATACTCGTAGACTTACATTGATGTGTTTATGTGTTTGGTTTGTGTGTGTACCTCTCCTGCAGTTGTATGTGAGTTAATGGTGATTTTACAAGAGCCTCCACCATGACAGTAGACTACTGATGTAATTTCCTGTCTGCTGAGAATGGCCCTCAACTCCTCCTGAGAAGGAACGTACTCACGTCCATGCACACGGCGCAAGGCGTCTTGGGAAAATGTAGCATACCGATCCATCTCTGTGCCTGGGTACAGCTCTCGTGTCCTGAGTAGAACATCACTATTGATTACAATGCTAGAAAGACTATTTTTTTGATGTTTCACATGAAATTCTGGTAAGGGTTTGTTCATGACTCCTTACTCAAAGTATTACACTTCTGCAATGAATTCAATGTACAGGTTCCATTCAAATATATAAGGTTCAGAAATGTTATGCTTTCTAGAACTTCAATCAATCTTGGCCACCGATTTAGACACACATCTCATTCCAAACCTGTGCATTCTGTCTCTCTTTAAAAATATTGTGACACCTAGTGGAGTGGATGCAGCATCACTCAAAATCAACAGTTTTCAGCTACAGATGTCATTGTAGAAATTCATTACACAATCAGCCATGATTCATTTAATCCAAGAGTGAAAGTGTCCAATAACAAGATGGTTAATGATATTAAGTAAATAGTATTCAGATGGTCTTGTGAATCTAAAATGGCAGCCCCCATGAGGGCTCCCCTCCCCCATGTAGAATAAAACAGCATTTATAAGGTTACTGATTTGACTAGTTTCATCATATCATGTGAGTGGCCATTATTTTATGTTTCATAATTACAATTTATTTCTTTATAGTACATTTTTTTAATGGGAAAAACATTACTGAGTGCACCTTTAAAGGAACATTCTGGGTTTAACACAATTTAAGCTCAATTGACAGCATTTGTGGCATAATGTTGATTAATACAAAAGATAATTTCAACTTGTCCCTCCTTTTATTTAAAAAAAGAAAAAATCAAAGTTACAGTGAGGCTCTTACAATGAAAGTTAATGGGGTCGATTTTTGGAGAGTTTAAAGGCAGAAATGTTAAGCTCATTTTTTAAAAGCAATTAATTCTTCTGTTAAGATTTGTGTATTATTTGAACTGTAAATTTGTTTAAATGGTCATGTTTGTTGTCGTTTTAGGGTATACAGTGTTACGTCCTCATAGCAACGAAGTTGTAAAATGGAATCTAACTTTACAAAGTTAGTAAGTGATATTATCACACTAAAATCATGTTAACACCACTGATCTATATATATAGATCAGTGGTTAGCACACATCTTGTTTACGTCTTATGGCTATACCTTTAAAACAGTAAGTATTTTTAAGTTTACGGATTGGCCACATTCACATTCACCTCGATTTCTGCATTTTTTTTAAATAAAAGGATGGACGAATCGAAATTCCTTCTTGTGGTAATCAGCATTATGCCACAAATGCTGTCGATTGAGCTGAACTTGTATTGAACCGGGAATATTCCTTTAAGGTAGGTTGACAGAGCAAAATACTCTAAGAACACATACTAAACACATACACTCATTTGCATACACACACACACACACACTGACCTCTTCATGTGGAATTTCAGGTATTTAAGGATGCTTCTAGAGGCGGGACTAAACGTGCAGCACATGCAAGCCATGATTTGCCAGCCACTGATATGGGCAGGCCCAGCAGGTTTTGGGGGGTGTGCAGTCTGCTTGATAAGCTGGCAGAAGAGTTCATCTCTCAAGGGTCTGAGGTCATGAACTGTCTGTATGAGACTCTGAATGTGTGGTATGGGATTAGCCTCTCCCTCCAACTGATGAAGAACACTGAAGAGCTTCAGGGCTTCAGCCTGCAGTGAGCTGTAGCTTCTCCCTTTGTCAGCTAACAATAACACACATACAGAGTGAGATTCAAGCCTTGCCATACCGGTAACAGATGCACTTTTCCATTAAGGGTTAATTTTTTTTCTCTTCTGAAGCAATATGATAGGTGTGGGTGAGAAACTGATCAATACTGAAGTCTTTTTGTACTATATTTTTCTACCTGCCCAGTAGGTGGCGATATGCGTGAAGAATGTGAGTTGCCAAAAACATAAGAAAAATGCGAAGTGAAAGATTTAGTGGAGATTTATGGTAAAACATTTCTTAAATATTAATCTGTTTCTCACTCACTCCTATTATATCACTTCTGAAGATGTGGATTTGAGTCGTATGGATTACTTTTATGCTACCTTTATGTGCTTTTTGGATCTTTAAAATTCTGGCCACCATTCACTTGAATTGAATGGAGCAACAGAGCTTAGATATTCTTCTAAAAATCTTAGTTTGTGTTCAGCATTAGAAAAAAGTCACACACTTCTGGAATGCCATGAGGGTGAGTAAATATTCTAATTCTAACTCTTTGGTATTGGACACTGGTGCACGCTGTGTATGTGTGTGTGTGTGTGTTACTCACAGCTATGCTGTGTGTCTCCATAGGGTAAGGGCAACAGTGCAGTATGTAGAGGGTGGCGTGTATAACGCAGTATTGGGTTCCTCTTGTAGATTTGCTCCACCACCTCTGAATTCAGACAGTTCTCCTGAAAGCACACATTCACATAACATAAAATACATAATTACAACAGCATATCAAGAGATTGTTACAAACTAAAAACATAAAATCTATCAGTGCATGTGTGTGATACCTTAATGTCCTGTATAAGTTGCTGTGTGTGTGTGTCCATGAGTGGTTTGCTGTCGATGACGGTCTGTACAGCACTGGCCCATCGACTAGCTTCTGTCTGCAGCTTAGAATACAGCCTGTATGAATGCTTACGACCAAATACGCTTACATTCCAGTAGCCTAGACACACACAGGACAGAGTTTAAGAGGGATTTGCTCATCTATCATGCAATGTTTTGTTGGGATACTTTTCAATGTTGTGAGTATACGTGTGATGGTTGTGTATGCTAACCGGTCTCCTTGAAGACTCTTTCGTCAGGAACAATTACAGAGCAGAGGCTGTTAAGCACTAAAGAACCCATTTTCAGAGCATTTCTTTCCGAGCTTTTATAATAATCTACAGAATTATGAGTCAGCACAAACCAACGCTTCTTCAATTTAAGATTGCCACGACTGCTGCCTCGAATCTCTTTATACAGCCAACCTGAAAACCACAAAAAGTAAGAGAGTTGACATACAGTATTTTCATATTCAAAAACTCAAGTTTTTAAAAATAGCTCGAAAGCATTTACAGGTGAAGTTGACCTTGGTGTTAAAGTAAGAGCAAACTTTTGATTCAGAAATGAACCTTTCCATTAAGTGGCTTTCCATTAAATTCAGAGCATGTCTTTTGACTTGTATATGAGTTGGTGAACTCTTACCCCTGACAATAAACTCTTGTCCCTGTACACGTGTGTCTCCTTTAGTGCGCTGCAAAAGTGTAATCCAGTGATGCATTTCTTCTGCTGATTCTGCCATGCAGTGCAGCAGTCGATGAGCTGTAATTATCACAAAAGAGTTTGGCCTGCAGAGAGAGAAAGAGTGACACATATTGTAATTTGAACACAACAAGGCAATTAGTCTCTACTTTTCTTTTCTTTCTTTCTTTTTTATCTATGGTCCTCATTCTTGGGTAATAATTATGAATTCAGTGCGCCAATTCACTTCCCATCATGCAATTCCCTTTTTACATTTTTTTGTTTTTGAAATTCAGAAATAAGATGCTCTTTTGTGCACCATTGTGGACCAAGTCCAGCATACTTATGATGTCAGATTGTTATGCTCCAAAAAGTATGTAAAAATATAAAAAAAGTATTTTGATCTTGCTCATCCCTTTTGGATTGGAAGCAGATGTGGCATCAGGAAAGTGTCAAAATAATATACAACACTGTGCAAAGGTTTCAGGCAGTGAAAAATGTTGTATAGTGAGAATGTTTTCATAAAGTTACAGTTGAAGTAAAAGTTTACATACACTTAGTTTGAAGTCATTAAAACTATTTTTTTAACCACTCAACAGATTTAATATTAGTAAATTTTAGCTCAATTCAATTGAGTAATGAAACAAAGATTTAACTGTTTGACCATATTGACCATCATTATTTTTGGAGAAAAAAGGGTGAGGCTTGCAAGCTGAAGAACACCATCCCAGCAGTGAAGAATGGGGATAGCAGCATCATGTTGTGGGGGTGCTTTGCTGCAGGAGGTACTGGTGCACTTCACAAAGTAGATGGCATCATGATGAAGGAAAATTATGTGGATATATTGAAGCAACATCTCAAGACATCAGCCATTCGCAAATGGGTCTTCCAAATGGACAATGACCCCAAGCATACCTCCGAAGTTGTGGCAAAATGGCTTAAGGACAACAAAGTCAAGATATTGGAGTGGCCATCACAAAGCCCTGACATCAATCCAATACAAAATTTGTGGGCATAAACTGAAAAAACTTGTGTGAGCAAGGAGTCCTACAAATCTAACTCAGTTACACCAGTTCTGTCTAGAGGATTGAGCCAACATTGCAGCAATTTATTGTGAGAAGCTTTTGGAAGACTACCCAAAAGGTTTGACCCAAGATAAACAATTTAAAGGCAATGATACCAAATATTAACAAAGTGTATGTAAACGTCTGACCCACTGGGAATGTGATGAAAGAAATAAAAGCTGAAATAAATAATTTTCTCTAATATTATTCTGACGTTTCCCATTCTTAAAATAAAGTAGAGATCCTAACTGGCCTAAGACAGGGAATGTTTTCTATGATTAAATGTCAGGAATTGTGAAAAACTGAGTTTAAATGTATTTGGCTAAGGTGTATGTAAACTTTTGACTTCAACTGTTTAATGATGAACTTCATAAAAAGTCCAGAAAACATAAAAAACGAAATCAATATTTTGTGTTTCCAATTATCCAAGGTACACTTGCACAGGTTGTTGGCAAATAAGTTGGCAGATAAATAGTTCCAAACGTCTTGGAGAATTTGCCACAGTTCTGTGTATTTAGGCCATCTCAGTTGCTTCTGTCTCTTCATGTAATTTTCAGACTGACACAATGATGTTGAGCTCCGGTCTCTGAGAGGGCCACACCATCTGTTGCAGGACTCCTTGATCTACATCTATTCTATTCTATTTAAAAAAGGAATGTTTGGAAATCTAAAACTGATTTTTACAATTCACACTGTTCCAGCTGAAGATATAAAATAGCCATCTTAAGACAAATGTTATTGTGAAACATCTAATGTACCTAAGACTTCTGCACAGTACTGTTTTCTCCCTTCATGTTTGAGATTAAACAAAGAAAAATCTTTAGTATTTATGCCCTGCAAATGAGAAAATCAAGCCTAAATAAGCCTCCTTTTATTGCTCATTAAAAAAGATACCAAAGATTTATTCTGCTGATGCAACATGCAAATAAAACAAATAGAGAGGGTGAGAGAGAGAAAGAAAATGATAGAAAGATAGCACGGTAACTAAAAAAACAGAGAGAAGAAAACATACGAATTGTGTATTAATCTGTGTGTGTTTACCTTTCTGGGTTGTCAGAGGCACATACAGAGTCAATCATCCCCACATCCAATGTGCCCTAAAGAAAACACACAAACACTCACGTTGTCTCATGTTCTTGTGGATAACACTCTTACTAATTGTCTTGATGAGTAATACTCACCACAGCATTATGAGGATTTGCTTGTTCATCATGCATCTCTCGTATTTCCTGTTCAGTTGACGTTTGCACCTGACTCAACATGCTGAACCAATGACTGCAGACCACACAGAGATAGCCAAACAGTATTATACATCATATATCAACTAAAAATCTGAAGGCCAGAAGCATGTAGAGATAAAAATGCACAGTGAGACACATAAACACACTTACCTGGCATCTTCTGCCGTTTCTGCAATAAGGTGGTATGTTCTCCCAGGCATTATAATGTCAATTCCATTCTCCTTTCCTGTTAAATCAATAATCTCTCTAATAGAACCAGAGAAAGAGAGAAATTGAGGCATTCATATAGTAAAATTAAATCTATCCATACATCCATTCATTAATTACTCTGATTTGGAATAGACTGAACCAGAAGCCTGGGTATCCTTCAGATCTTACTTGGTTTCGTGCATGTCCAGCATGCCTTTCATCCGCTCTTCTGTATCATTCTCGTAGTAAATTAGTTTGCTCTGTCGTAGGACGAACCAGCGGCGTCTCCAGTTGCGACGAGAGAGAGTAGAGGAGCCTCCACCTTTCTTGAGCAGCCAGCCCTGTTTGAGAGCCTCCTGTCTGCTGCGAAACCACAGAAAGGTTTCATCCTTCAACACACACCAGCGACGCTTCCAAGAATTCAACAGGCCACCTGCACACATTAAATGATGAGAAAGGTTTCAGATTTGGCTTGGATTCAAAGGCTTTGGCTTTAGAGACATCTTAAATGTTGTTGGTGTCTTGACACTCAGCAATCTTTTTTTCTGTCGGCTATGCATTAGAAACACATCATTTGACTTCTGTGCCTTTGCAGTGTAAATGTGGCTATAGATGGTTAAACCGATTAGGATAAAAAAAATATACATATATATACATTTTGTAGGTTCATTTTATAAGTGCAAATGTTACAAAGACATTTTTTGTTGTCAACTAGATTTTGAATGTAAGTATCACTGGCCACATTTACCTGCACTTAAAAAAAGGTTTATGCCACGGTTTTGCAGAATGTGGCATTCTAAAACATCATGTAAACAAGAATGCCTTTTCTTTACGCCGGGATTAAAGAGATAGTTCACTCAAAAGTGAAAATTCTTTCGTCATTTACTCATCTTCAGGCCATCCCAGTATGAGTTTCTTCTGCAGATCACAAATTTAGATTTTTAGAAGATTATTTCAGCTCTGTAGGTCTATACAATGCAAGTGAATGGTAGCCAGAACTTAACTAAATCTCCAAAAAGCACATAAAGGCAGCATAAAGGTAATCCATAAGAATCCAATGGTTATATCCACATCTTCTTAAGTGATATGATACTGTAGGTGTGGGTGAGAAACAGATAAATATTTAAGTCATTTTTTACTATAAATCTCCACTCTAACTTTCACGTCGACATTCTTCTTTTGTTTTTTGTTGATTCACATTCTTCATGTAAACTGACACCTACTGGATGGGGCTGGTCAAAGGCTGAGATTTATAGTAAAAAATATATACTTAAATATTGATCTGTTTCTCGTCCAGACCTCTCATATCACTTTAACCACTGCAGTCTTATGGATTACTTATATGTAGGGCTGGGCGATAAAACGATATCGTTATATATCACCTTAGCACATCTAAAGACATTATCAACAAAGCAAAGTTTAAATGTAGTCTGTACAGTAAAAGTTTCAAGCTGAATTAACTGTAGACGAAGAAGAAGTAGAAAGAAAGAAATAAGATAAATTGTAAGCAAGCACTGTAATTAAACAAACAGTGAGGAGTGGAGTTGAGAGTGTTGTGGGCAGGTTTTTATTTACCTTTAATATAAAGGAAACTGTGAAAGTAGGGGAGAGTAACACAGCTATAAACAGAATCTCTCCGGTAAGATGATTCATCGTCTGTGTCAAACCTATCAAAGTCATCTTCACTGTCCTCAAACTGAAAGAAAGAAACACACAGGAATATACAATCAGCAAACACTGATATAATGCACGAGTTGGTAAATATTCTGTGTATATAAATCTTGAAATACCCTAGTGTATAATATACACTCACTGAGCACTATATTGGAAACTATATGCTTATACTGGGTAGGGCCTCCATTTGCTCTCAAAACAGCCTCAATTCTTCATGGCATGGATTCCACAAGATGTTGTAATCATTCCTTTGCGATTCTGGTCCATGTTGACATGATTGCATGACACAAAGGTGTTCTACTGGATTCAGATCTGTTTTTGGCACCATTCAGAGTAAACTCTAGAGACTGTTGTGCATGAAAATCCCAGGAAATCAGAAGTTACAGAAATACTCAAACCAGCCCATCTGGCACCACTAATCAGGCCACAGTCGAAATCAATTAGATCACATTTTTCCCCATTCTGATGGTGAACTGAAGCTCCTGACCCATATCTGCATGGTTTTATGCCCTCCACTGCTGTCACACGATTGGCTGATTAGATAATTGCATAAATAAGTAGGTGTACAGGTGTACCTAATAAAGTGCTCAGTGAGTGTAAATCCTCGTGTATAAAATCAGACCTTACTGGTTGAACAGAATTTTAGCCAGTAAACACACATGTACCAAGCCAATTAGACATATTACTTAAATAAATATACCCTTGTAAGTCTGTTTACCTATGCAAAGTCGTGCATGTTAACACACTTCTGAACATTTTCTGACATTTACCCATTATTTGTTTCCCAGAATTCTGTTCTTTGTGGTATTTGTTATCATCATTTTCCTAAAAGGTATAGTTACCCAAAAATTTCAATTGTGTCATCATTTACTCACCCTTATGTTGTTCCAAACTCGTATGGCTTTTTTCCTTTCCTGGCACCCAAAAGGAGATGTTAGGCCTTAGACACCATAGGAATGTCATAAGGGTTTGGAACAACAAAGGGTTGAATAAATAATGACTATCCCTTTAACACCTCTTCCTACTGATTGCATTTTGTTCGTTCTTAATACCTTCTAAATCTCCACATCATAAATCTCAAAGAGCATGTAAGAGAAACTCACTGAAGACTGTTGCCCCTCTGAGCTGAAGCGGTACGTCCCTGAGCTGACACTGGTGCTGGTCGCAAAGGAGCTGCGGTGGTCATGAGACCAAAGGTCATTGTGGGGTGGGAGGCTGGGAGGTCGCATGATGATGCCACCCTCATCATAATCATCTGCATCAAAATCAGAGTCTTCATCCGGTGGGATTAGCTCCGCTTCCTCCTCCTGAACCACATGTGAGCTGCTGCTGAAGGGTGGACCGTGATAGGCTGAGGGTATGATGGTGAGCGGGATCAGGGGTGGAGGCATACAATCATTAGCATAAGGATCTTCTTCCGAGGAATCATCACTGGTGCGTATTCCACTGGTACGCTGCCCATCAGAGTGGCCGTGCTCGCTGGGGTTTGGTGAGTCTTTAAATCCGTCTTCCTCCACCCCGAGGCCTTCGTCTACTTCCTCCTCATCCTCACCTCTGTCTCCCCCCTGCTGTGAGCTGCCAGGCCCCCCCAAAGAGGTCTCGATGTTGCGTACGCATTCATCAATCTCGTCGAAGTTGAGGGAGGTGAGGAACTGTTGCGCAGCCTTGCAGGCCTCCTCTTCCAGCCTGCGCAGCTCATGATCACGTAACCACTGCAGACGCTGCAACGACTGCCCAGTCAGACTCTGCTCCTGAGCCTCCTTCTGCCGCCGCAGACCTTCAATCTCACGCTCCAAACGCAAGATCTCCTCCACTTGTGATGCCTGATTTGCTTCGCTCACAAACTCCTGGTCAAACACCTGCTCTGCCAGTGAACACTCTTCTACAAGGCTGCACTCAGGTGGGACGCTCTCAGCTGGGACAATGTCAGGTGGAATACTGTCTGGTGTGGCAGTATCAGGTAAGACATTTTGAATCTCTTCATTTTGCATCTCTTTCAATCTTTGAGCCTCCTCTGCCTGCAAATATGATTTAAATTAATGGGAAAAAATGGTTTCATATTTACAGACCTTTTAAATTTTTATGTAGCTAGCCTATATATATTGGTGTTATAATGTTGTGGTTATGAATTTGAAAAACATTTCACCAACCGCTCGTGCTAGGAGCTCCAACTCCTGCCGCAGTCTCTCTCTGACAATCAAGACAACATCATAAAAACATTAGAAACCAACAAATAAACACAAGTAACACAAAAGCTTGTAATAAATAATAAGCAATTGAACTGCAGTGACAGGAAGGAGAAATTAACTCTATGCTTTAAATGAATAGTTCACCCAAAAATGAAAATTCTCTCATCATATTCTCACCCTCATGCCATCCCAGATTTTTACAACTTTCTTTCTTTAGTAGAACTCAAGCAATGATTTTTAGAAGAATATCTCAGCTCTGTAGGTCCATACAATGCAAGTGAAAGGTGATCAGACTTTTGAAGCTCCAAAAATAACATAAAGGAAACATAGAAATAATCCATAAGTCTCCACTGGTAAAATCTATATCTTCAGAAGTGATAGGTGTGGGTAAGAAACAGATAAGATTTCTCTCTAAATCTCTACTTTCACTTTAACATCTGAAAGTCACATGTTGTGCCTATTTAGTTTCACTTTCACATCTGAAAGTTAAAGTTAAAGTGGAGATTTAGGGTAAAAAATGACTTAAATATTGATCTGTTTCTCACCCACACCTATTATATCGCTTCTGAAGACATGAATTTAACCACCTATGGATTACTTCTATGTTTTCTTTATGTGATTTTTGGAGCTACAAAGGTCTGATCACCATTTACCTACAGAGCTGAGATACAGTATTCTTCTAAAAATCTTGATTTGCAGAAGAAAGAAAGACATACACATCTGGAATGGCATGAGGGTGATTAAATGATAAGAATTTTTATTTTTCTGTGAACTATCAACTTAAATATATAATCTACTTATAGACCTTTTTCACACTCTGGGTTTTGGAATGCGCAAGTAAATGTTTGCAGGGTAAACTTTGATAGCAGTGAATGGGAGACCACAGCAAATATTATTTTCACTTTAACACGTTTTCTCTAAGACTAAAAGAAAAAATCCACTATTATGTTTGAATGACTTTCCAGAAGAGGAAAAAAATAGAGAGCTGTGGATTAAGTAAATCAGATGGGAGAAGATCCCAAATTTACTGTTACTCTCTCAGCAGCTGTAATTGAAACCCCCTCGCAGCTGTGGTAATTAAAAAATGAAAAAATAAAAAATATTCTAGGATAATATTGCAATAAGCATAATGTTATAAATTTACACTCAATATTTAAAAAATGTGTAATATAAAAAATTTCGAGATTTACGCTGCTAAATAAGGCGGAAACATGTCATCACAGTCTGTGAAAAAGGTCTATTCTGCTCCATGTAACATGGATTATACAAAAACATGCTTATTGGACCTACCTCTCTAGTGCCTCCTGTTCTGCTCTTTGTCTCATCTCCTCTTCCTCTCTCCTCCTCTTCTCCTCCAGAAGGTGAGTGAAAAGCCGTCGTGCCCTTTGACCTCTAAGTCTCTTCTGTAAGGTGATGGTGGCACAGCGCATCATCAGAAAGCGTCGCCGGCAATAAAATGTACGGTAGTTTTTCTGAATTACCACAATGCACTGCAACAGCCGCCTGTAATGCCTCCTACAAGATTGAGAGATAGATAATGAATGAGAGAATGATATATGAGTGTTGGTACCAAGTGTAAATGAGTGTGCATGCCTATGCATGTACTGTATAAGTGTGAGTGTGTTTACCGTGCTCTGAAGCCAAGTATATGAGCTTGGATAATAGAAGCTGCTTTGAGCACTTCCTTCTCTCTCTGTTTCTCCAACCGCAGCTCCAAACTCTCCCTCAAGAACACCTGAAAAGCCAATCAAAGCCAAAATAAACACCAGATCCACCAATCATGACTGATCTAGATTAGAAAACAAATTAGTAGATATGTTGATTAATTTTAGATCCAAAAATCTGTTAGATTGATTCCATAGATTCACCTGCATAAAATGTTCAGCAAAAAATAAGGGTTGCTTTAAAAGCAACCAAATCAATAAAATCAAATACCACCCTACATAATTTCCTGCAGAATAGTTACTAGGAAATACATCACATTACGAAAGTCAAATGCATTGCGACTGACATTTTATGCTGTCTTTTACATACAGTATACACACACTCATGTGATTTCATGCAACAATGTGCATTAGTGGTCGACCAATAGTGGATTTAGCAACTACCAATAACTAAGGTGGTGAAAAAGGCAGATAACTGAATAATAGGCGAAAAATCGATTTATGGAATGATAAAAAAAATCTTTGTCTTTCCTTACAATGGCACAGACACTGGGGAATAAAAAAGGAATAAAAATCCCCAAAGCAATTGATATTGCGTGAACAAAATCTCAATAATAATGAGAAAAATTAAGATTTGGTGCATAATGTTTAACTAATAAACAAGCCTGAAATATAGCTGGGACTCTTATTTTTAAATGATAGAAACTTACAATGCTAATATATATATATATATATATATATATATATATATATATATATATATATATATATATATATATATATATTTATGCATTACCAGATGAGGTTTATTGATGAGAAATAACAAAAATAATAATAAAAAGAAATATAGCGTATATCTGCATATAGTTCCAAAAAGGCGAATATCGGCACAGATTAATCGGTGAAAACCGATATATCAGTCTACCACTAATTTGCATACTCTCCTTTACTACAACATGCAAACACACACAAAAAAGCATTTTCCCAACACTTGATGATCACTACAGTAATGTTCTGATTAGGACCCTGAGACAGGACCCCAGACAGGACCCTGAAAATTAAAAGATAATTTCAATAGTTTTCAGCGTTGAGAATCATGAATATGATTTTGCTCACCTTGGTCTTTCCCAGCTGCCATTCAGCACTGTTGTTGTCATAGAGCTGCAGCAGGAGGAGGCACCGCCCCTTGAGGTCATCTGATGAAGCCCCGTCCCTCATCAACACATTGTACCTGACAAACAAATAAATAAATATTTTATATTCAATGTTTCAATATTCAAACAATATTAAACTTTTCAAAGAGTCAAAATAATGGCAAATAAATCTGAGAAACAATCAAAAACTGGCACTTCACAAGGGCAACTCCATCTATTGTTTATGCTGCATTAGAAAACACGAAATAATTTAGAGAATTTTAACTTTGGCAGCAATGCCCTCTGACGTAACAGACAAGTGAGTCCAGTTGTGCTTTCAAAAATCCAGCAAGAAATAAAATAACTTTTTGAAATAATAATTGGTATAGGCATTATGAAATGTCAATATGGTAATGGGGAGGTGGAGGGATGCTGGAAGAATCGTCCCTGGTGCAAGGGAAGCAGCCACTTATACTGTAAATATAAACCAGTTTACTCTGCAGTTCATAAACCACAAAAATGCTTGCCATAAACCATAATGATGCAAGTTTGAGAGTTATACATTTTGAGCAGGACTACAGTCAGGTCCATAAATATTGGGACATCGACACAATTCTAATCTTTTTGGCTCTATACACCACCACAATGGATTTGAAATGAAACGAACAAGATGTGCTTTAACTGCAGACTTTCAGCTTTAATTTGAGGGTATTTACATCCAAATCAGGTGAACGGTGTAGGAATTACAACAGTTTGTATATGTGCCTCCCACTTTTTAAGGGACCAAAAGTAATGGGACAGATTAACAATCATAAATCAAACTTTCACTTTTTAATACTACAAATCCTTTGCAGTCAATTACAGCCTGAAGTCTGGAACGCATAGACATCACCAGCCGCTGGGTTTCATCCCTGGTGATGCTCTGCCAGGCCTCTACTGCAACTGTCTTCAGTTCCTGCTGGTTCTTGGGGCATGTTCCCTTCAGTTTTGTCTTCAGCAAGTGAAATGCATGCTCAATCGGATTCAGGTCAGGTGATTGACTTGGCCATTGCATAACATTCCACTTCTTTCCCTTAAAAAACTCTTTGGTTGCTTTCGCAGTATGCTTCGGGTCATTGTCCATCTGTACTGTGAAGCGCCGTCCAATGAGTTCTGAAGCATTTGGCTGAATATGAGCAGATAATATTGCCTGAAACACTTCAGAATTCATCCTGCTGCGTTTGTCAGCAGTCACATCATCAATAAATACAAGAGAACCAGTTCCATTGGCAGCCATACATGTCCACGCCATGACACTACCACCACCATGCTTCACTGATGAGGTGGTATGCTTTGGATCATGAGCAGTTCCTTTCCTTCTCCATACTCTTCTCTTCCCATCACTCTGGTACAAGGTGATCTTTGTCTCATCTGTCCATAGGATGTTGTTCCAGAACTGTGAAGGCTTTTTTAGATGTTCTTTGGCAAACTCTAATCTGGCCTTCCTCACCAATGGTTTACATCTTGTGGTGAACCCTCTGTATTCACTCTGGTGAAGTCTTCTCTTGATTGTTGACTTTGACACACATACACCTACCTCCTGGAGAGTGTTCTTGATCTGGCCAACTGTTGTGAAGGGTGTTTTCTTCACCAGGGAAAGAATTCTTCGGTCATCCACCACAGTTGTTTTCCGTGGTCTTCCGGGTCTTTTGGTGTTGCTGAGCTCACCGGTGCGTTCTTCTTTTTAAGAATGTTCCAAACAGTTGATTTGGCCACACCTAATGTTTTTGCTATCTCTCTGATGGGTTTGTTTTGATTTTTCAGCCTAATGATGGCTTGCTTCACTGATGGTGACAGCTCTTTGGATCTGATATTGAGAGTTGACAGCAACAGATTCCAAATGCAAATAGCACACTTGAAATGAACTCTGGACCTTTTATCTGCTCCTTGTAGATGGGATAATGAGGGAATAACACACACCTGGCCATGGAACAGCTGAGCAGCCAATTGTCCCATTACTTTTGGTCCCTTAAAAAGTGGGAGGCACATATACAAACTGTTGTAATTCCTACACCGTTCACCTGATTTAGATGTAAATGCCCTCAAATTAAAGCTGAAAGTCTGCAGTTAAAGCACATCTTGTTCGTTTCATTTCAAATCCATTGTGGTGGTGTATAGAGCCAAAAAGATTAGAATTGTGTCGATGTCCCAATATTTATGGACCTGACTGTATCATATGTTTCGGGTGAAATTCTTGTCAAACCTTGAGCAGAAATCCTTGAATGTTCTCCGAACTGGAAACCCAGAGCGTCTGATCTTAACTGTCTCCAACATCCCAGAATATCTCAGCTGGTTGAGGACAACAGACTGCTCAAAACGATCTGGCATCTGCAAGAGAAAGAGACAGAGAAAAAGACTTTTAAACTATCAGAATCACCAATGAAAATTCTCAGGACAGTAAAAACTCTCTTAATTCTCTCCTGCTCCGTTTAAAATGCGCTTCAGCTGCAGACGACAAAGTTAGAGATCCTAAATCTAAATTAGCTGAATTAAAGTAGGGTTTCAAATATAGATTGGTTGGATTTAAGTGGATTCATTCTTTGAAAACATTAAGTGGGCCATTGTCACCCCTCTCCCCCTGAACTCTGACTCTGTGTGGGGGTGAGGTCGGAAACAGGGCGCTGTGATCCCCGCTTCTAAATGTCATCTCAGTGGATGGAGTGATGAACTAGAAGGACAGATGAATGAAAGTGAGATGAAGAGATGAGAGTGGTGAATGAGCTCTGTGAGAGCGAGGTCAACACACACACACACACACACAATCATTCATCATTGTTCGAGGAAAATTAACATACTGATACATGCAGCACAAGTCGCAGAAGACAGGATCAATGTCAGTGTGTGTGTGTGTGTGTGTGTATTTCATGGGGGGAGGGCAGTTAATTCAGGAGTCGGTGTCCAAAATAAAGTCTCTCTCTAATTCACTCCCTTTAAACTCTTAAAAACATCTCAGATGATTCTGAATACTCCAAAATAGCTTAAGTGCAACTTAATGAACACACATTTGCTGGAAAACATTATTGCATACAGTATGAAACATTACAGATTTTTTTTATCATGTTTAACTTATTTTAACTGATGCTTCCAAACTATCACATGCCATTCTCTCAATTTCAACAAATCAAAACATCACTACACATACTCCAAAATAAAAACACATGTTCAAGCAGAACATTGCGGATGATCGCAGTAATCAGAATTCTGCAAAACATGTTCATTCACTTCTGATGAAAGTTGTAAATCCTAACAGGCAAAGATATATGACCATCCATATACTTGCAGACCATGATACGAATCACATCGCAAGAACAACAGTCAAATAGAAATTCATACATCTGGCAAAGCCCTCAGCATCAGTCTAAATATCACAGTCTCAGTTCTGTTCATCTAAAGACACAATGTGAAATTTGAGCTCTTACTGTACAGAAATGTGTCCTTTCTCATCCTGTGACCATCAGAAACTCTGAGTTAGTGTATGTCCACAACAAGTCAGCGATCAACTGGTCAGCTCACACACACACACACCCAACCCCTCCAGTCTCATTCAGATTCAGCTGGTTGCCATGGTGTTCAGGGCCATGCTGTGCTCATTTGTGCACAATGGGGAGGGGGTGTTGCAGAAAAGTTGATTGTGTAAAAAAAAAGGGGCAAACCCTACCCCAGATGTTTACATTCAAAAAGTGTGGAAAAAAGGAGAAAGGGATGTTTGAGACAGAGGCATAGTTTCTCATTGAATGATTAAATTAAAACCGAAAAATACCTTGAGAAAAGTACTAAATGCTATGCATCTTTTTGTTGTTGCAGCAAAATTTATTTTTGAATCGCACATACTCAGAAAGCAATCCCTGCTTTGAAAAACATATACAGTAGTTGTGTGTGTACAATTTAATATTCTTAATGTCTTGTTGAAGGTTTATATTTTTTCTTTATTATTTTTTTATCATTTATTTTGTATTTTGATCATATATTCTTTTTTTTTTAATAATTTATTGTGTATATTATTATTATAATTACTGACACATTTCTTCTGTATCTCTTATTCTTTTGCAATATTGTAAGTCAAACAATCATGCTAATAAAGTACTAATAAATTTAAAAACATTTATCAATCAGTTCAATATTTGTTTTCAGTTAAATCTTATCCAAAAGAATGTTATTTTTATGTTATATATATACTGTTGTATGTATGTTCTATATTGTTAAATTATTTATTGTTTTATTATTATTATTTATGTAGTTAAAGTTATAAATTGTTCAACACTGCTTTGCCAAAACTAGTCTCAGCAGTCCTGTTAAGAAAGCTTAGCTGAAATTAGTTTAACATTTATATTCAGAGACCAAACCAAACGCTTTAAAGGAAATAGGTCTTTCACAAATGAGAATTATATCATTGTTTACTCCCCATCATGTTGTTCCAAACCCCAAATATTTTTTCTTCTTCCATGGAACATAGAAAGAGAAGTGAAGCCCAGAGTATACTTCAGTCCTGTTCGCATACAGGACACGTGACGCAATTAAATAACGCTCGAGCACTAAACGCGTGCAAAATGCGCCTGGAATTATGTGCACTAATTTGTTGGGTCCAAAAGGTGGCAACCCTCACATTTGAGCTGTTGCTGTCACAAAGATGCGCTTGAAGATATAGTCGCCGGTAATACAACAGGAGACGAAGGCAAAAAGGTCAACAGTGGATGTTTACATCGTATGTATAACTTGAGTGTTGAAAACAAAGACATCTTTATAGGTCTAAACTCCTGAAGAGAAATAGTCCGGTGTCACGTACAGATGTGGCACGCATGCGCCAACTGCCTGTGTATGCACATACAGTGAAATGGTGTATACTTTGGCAGGCTCGCGTTCGACTGTATGCAGACGCTGATCGTTCGCATCAAAATCGATGTATACTTTAAGGCCTTTGCACACCACCGGCGATGCGTTAAAATGAAGAAGAAAAAAAACAATAGCTGAAGAATGGCCATTTCACATTAAAAGGAACACAAATGATCGCCATTAACACATTCACGCCTTTACAACAGGTGCCGCTAATCGACAAGCAATTGGGGAGGGGGAACAATTGGAACAATACTGATTATATGCCACTGCCATGCAAATTGTATACACCCTTATGTTAAGTAAATTTGTTTCAAATCACTGCATACTGCACACATATCATGACTGTTAAAACAAATGTCGTCAATTGGACAATACTGATTGGTGTTATTTACATTGGTTCAAATCCATGCATGTTATGAATTAAACGTGATGACAACTGAACGCTCCAAGAGTCTATATAATTCACACAATAAAACACTGTTCAAAAGTGTCAAATAATTAAATCAATTTGTGATGAGAGCCCATATGTTTTTAAGCCAATTGATGCAAATGAAATACACATCCTCACTGCTGGTTCATGATTTCTTTCTCGACATACTTCAGCATTTAATGTCTAGCTTTCTGTGCTTTATGTGTGTGTGTTTTAAAAAAAATATATATATATTTTTAAATTGACATTATTTTTGGTTTTGCTAAGCGCAGCGGCTCCAAAGCTCATATTTTATTGGTCAGGGCACACTCATTGAAAAAAAAAAAAACCACTTGCTTTGTCGGTGCACGAATGTTCGCTGCAAGTGTGAATCCATTGTCTCTATTCAAAAAGGTTCACGTTTGGTGTGCAAGGGCCTTTAAGAAGAACATCTTGTTCCCTTCCGAGGGAACTCGCACTGCGTCGTTGAAAACGACTCTTTGGGGAACGCTCCTTAGCGTGCGCCTCTGAAGTATGAATGAAACTATTCCAATCCTGATTGGTGTTGCGTCATGGCGTAACATGTGACGGCATAACGGATGCATAAAAGTGGCGCCGCACACACACACATTAGCTTTCACTCTTCAGCAAGCGCTCTATGTATATTGTTTGTCTTATTTGGTGTTGTTTGTCCTATTTAAAAGAATTATGGCCACCGAACAGTTCAAGAAGTGCGTGCACCCCTGCCCTCGTTTTATTACGGGTAGGGACACACGCGATTTGTGTGTGAACTGTTTGGGAGCGCAGCTACGCACAGGCAGCTCTCGAGGGATCTGCCTGTGAAAGCTGTGAAGCACTACCCCTGAGAGTGCTGCGCTCCGGTTGGCGTGCTTTGATGAGCACGGTCAGGCTCGCGTTCCCCACGGTTCTGGTCCGCGTCTGTTGAGGCAGCGGCGATTGAGATCGTGGGGTTCGCGAGCGGATCTTGCAGATGAGAATGAGACTGCTCCGGCACTTTCTCATTCTTCGTTTGAGGATCCGAGCCTACTGTGAGTGGTGCAGAAGCCGGCGTCGCGCTTCTTCTGCCCATGATCAGGTCCCAATGCTTTCGAGCTCTCTGCTTCGAGGAAGTGGAAATGCTCAGCATTGATGTGGGCGACCGTGAGCCAAGCACGCCGGGTTTCGACCAGGCTTATGAGGAGCTGGTTCAGGTTGTGGCGTGTGCTGTGGCCAGACTTAACATTAGCTGGCCACAAAATGAGCAGGGAATGCACGTCGGAAGCAAATTAGGCGGCGTTTCCTGCAGCACGCGTCACAACCCCAGCGCCGGGGTTTGCCGTTTTTCCGATCTCCACGAAGAGATCTCGAGATCGTGGGATAAACCACATTAGTCCCGTGTCTCCACCCCCAGTGTGGTCGATTACAGCTATGTTTTAGGGGCACGGGATATGGGCTATGGGAAGATGCCTGGTGTGGAGGAGGCTTTAGCCGGTTACCTCTCTCCTGAGTCGGCATCTTCCCTTAAAACCCGGCGCTGCCTAGTAAGCCCTGCAGAGATACATCTGCATTAATAAGCAGGGCTTACATGGCGGCAGGTCGGGCTGGTTCATGCCTGCACTCAATGGCGATTTTGCAGGCGTACCAGGCCGATCTCCTGAAAGATTTAGGCGAGGGAGGGGCCAACTCCGAAGATATCGCAGAGTTGCGCAGAGCACGCAGATCTGTCTCTCCGGGCCACTAAAGAGGCGGCCACGCTATTGGCCGCTCTATGGCAGCTATGGTGACCACGGAGAGGCATCTGTGGCTAAATTTGTCGGGAATAAAAGGAAAAGACAGAGCTTTTTTGCTTGATGCCCGCTCTCAGCCCTCTGGCCTGTTCGGCGACGCCGTTACATCGGTTGTCGACAGGTTTCAGGAGGCGAGGAAACAATCTGCGGCGTTCAAGCAGTTTCTCCCCGTAAATCCAAGTCTAAATCAAGTAGGGTGGGGCAAACAGATCAGCCCCAGCCTTCAGTCAGCTCCTCGCACAGCGCAGAGCAAAAGGAGGCGTTCCTCTAGAGCCCCTCCTCCAGGAGCTTGGCAACAGAGGAAGCGGCTCCCAGCGAAGCCCTCCAGCCAGGGGGCTGACCTGAGGGGCGTCCTTAAGGCTAGGAGGGCTTCGGGAAGAGGTCCTAACCAGGGTGGTAGAACCTCAGAGGGCTGCCCCACCGCTGCAGAGCAACCGAGGTTGTTCTGCATGGCGGAGCCCTCAGGAAATCGGGTGTCGGTTTCCGCCATCTCTGGCGCTGGGCCACACCAATTTCCAGCGAACGCACACCGTGCCGTTAGCGTCAAAAGATAAAAACACACATCAATTGTGGTCACAAGAACTGTATCGACCAAATCCTGCCGGTATCCGCTTCAGGAGGTCGAGAACAGTCTTGAAAAACACCGAGACCAGCCTCGAGAGGCTGGTTCCCTTAGTAGATTTTGTAGAGGCATGGAATCATCTTCCCAACATATCTGCATGGGTCCTGCATATAATAAAATCAGGGTACAGACTGCAGTTCGGGCACCGCCCCCAAATTCTCTGGGGTGGTGCAGACTACAGTGGTTCCGGGGCAGGCTCAGGTGATGGAACAAGAAGTGCAATCTCTGCTGCTGAAGGAGGCCATAGAGCGTGTTCCTCATTCAGACAGGGAGTCCGGTTTTACAGCCGGTACTTTATAGTTCCAAAAAGGATGGGGGGTTGAGGCCGATTTTAGATCTCAGAGTTTTGAACCGGTCTCTGAGGAGGTTCAGGTTCAAAATGCTTACTATTCCTGTCATCGTGAGTCAGATCAGATCCGAGGACTGGTTTGTCACGATAGATCTAAAAGACGCCTATTTTCATGTATCCATCCTTCCATGTCACAGGAGGTTCCTGAGGTTCAGCTTCAGGGCTGAAGCTTACCAATATCGGGTTCTTCCGTTCGGCCTAGCACTATCTCCCCGCACATTCACCAAATGTATGGATGCAGCTCTTGCTCCACTGAGACTTCAGGGCATCCGTATACTGAATTATATCGACGACTGGCTCATTCTGGCCCAGTCTCGAGAAATGGCGGTTCGGCATCGAGATGTCGTTCTTGGCCACATTCGAAGTTTGGGGTTGAGACTCAACACAAAAAGAGTGTGTTACAACCATCCCAGTGCACAACGTTTCTGAGCGTTGTGTGGAACTCGGTTACGATGCAGGCACGCATGTCTCCTGCACGTGTCGAGTCCCTTATGGCGATGGTGGCGGGTTAAAGCTAGGCCAGGCCATCACTGTAAAGCAATTTCAAAGACTGCTGGGCCTCATGGCAGCGGCATCCAACATTGTACCTTTGGGCCTTCTACACATGAGGCCCCTCCAGTGGTGGCTGAAAACCAAGGGGTTTTCCCCAAGGGAATCCATTTCAGTATAATCAGAGTAGCAGCGCAGGTGCCTTAGTTCTCTGCTAATATGGAAGAAACCTTGGTTCCTGTCCCAAGGGCCAGTGTTGGGAGCGTCATGTCGCCGGAAAACCGTTTCGACAGACGCCTCCCTCACTGGCTGGGCGCTGGTCATGGACGGCAGCTTTGCCAGGGGTCTGTGGCAGGACCATCATCATTCTTGGCACATAAACTGTCTAGAGATGTTGGCTGTGTTCAGGGCTCTGAGGAGCTTCCTTCCAGACATCAAAGGTTACCATGTCCTAGTACGTTCGGACAATACATCAGTGGTAGCTTATCTGAACCGACAAGGAGGACTCAGATCGTGCCCTCTGTGCAGACTGGCGCATCAGATAATTCTTTGGTCCCAAGGAAAAATACTGTCTATCAGAGCAATATATATTCCGGGGTTCAGAATCAGGGAGCAGACATCCTGTCGAGGCAGGGGCTGAGGCCGGGGAATGGAGACTTCATCCAGAGGTGGTGAAGTTGATGTGGGACAAATTTGGACCATCGGAGTGGATCTATTCGGCGTCTCGAGAGCGTCCCACTGTCCACTTTGGTTCTCCCTCTCACATCCAGCCCCACTGGGGTTGGACGCCATGGTACAGGCTTGGCCGAGGCTTCAGCCTGTACGCATTTCCCCGATCGCTCTGCTCCGGGAGTCCTGGAAAGGGTCGCCAAGAGGGCATCAGTCTTCTTCTGGTTGCCCTGATGTGGCCGGCCAGTATGGTTCTCAGACATAATTTCACTCCTGATAGCTCCGCCATGGCAGATTCCTCTGAGGAGGGATCTGTTGTCTCAGGCAGGGGGCACAGTCTTCCACCCTCGGTCCAGAGCTGTGGAAACTGTGGGTCTGGCCCCTGAGGGGTTCAGTACCTAAATGCTGGTCTATCAGCGGGGTGGTTGAAACCATACTTAGCTCTAGGGCTCCGTCTACTAGGAGATTATATGGCCTCAAGTGGAATGTGTTCTCCACTTGGTGTAGAGAACATGAATTAGATCCAGTTAACTGCCCGGTGGCTTCAGTTCTGGAGTTTCTTCAAGATCGTTTCTCTGTGGTCTCTCCCTTCCACACTTAAGGTGTACGTGGCTGCCATTTCGGCGTTCCATGCACCACTGAGTGATGGGCCTCTGGGGAGGCACCAGCTGGTCATTCGTTTTCTCCGTGGTACATGGAGGATGAGACCGGCAACCAGGTCCAGGGTTCCTGCCTGGGACCTGGCGGTGGTTCTCGAAGGGTTATCCCTGGCCCCCTTTGAACCCCTTCAGTCGGCTTCGCCCAAGGACCTGACATTCAAGATGGCTTTTCTCTTAGCTATTACCTCTCTAAAGAGGGTGGGTGATCTTCAAGCCCTGGCAGTGATGCCAGCTTGCTTGGAGTTTGCCTCTGGCAGAGTTAAAGCCATTTTGCACCCGAGACCTGGCTATGTGCCTAAGGCGCCGTCTAACACAGCACGGTCTACGGTCCTGCAGGCATTTCATCCTCCACCTCATGTGTCGGCAGAAGAAGAGAGGCTCCATTTGCTCTGCCCTGTCAGAGCTTTGAGCGTTTACCTCGAGAGGTCCTCTTCCTGGAGGAGGTCGGACCAACTGTTAGTGTGTTTTGGGTCATCTAAGAAGGAGCTCCCTGCCTCGAAACAAACCATTAGTAATTGGATTGTTCAGGCTATTATCTCGGCCTACAAGGTGCGCAATTTGCCTTCACCTTTGGCCGTAAGGGCTCATTCAACTAGAGGCATGGCGTCCTCTAGGGCTCTCTTATCGGGAGTACCCCTCCAGGAGATCTGTGAGGCAGCCGGTTGGGCTACCCCGCACACTTTCATCAGGTTTTATAGTCTGCACCTCCCTAGTACACCTGGCGCACGTGTGCTCTCGTCCTAGCTGAGTGCCTGAGTTCAGTTTCACCCTAGGGCAGGCCTTTTTTCTGTGCGTGGCCTAGTGGGCATTTGTTCCCCAAAGAGTCGTTTTCAACGACGCAGTGCGAGTTCCCTCGGAAGGGAACGTCTCGGGTTATGACTATAACCCTTGTTCCCTGAGAAGGAACGAGACACTGCGTCGTCCTGCCACGCCCCTCAAGGCCTGAGAGCGGCTTGCTTCATCGCTAGGCTAATGTGTGTGTGTGCCGGCGTCACTTTTATGCATCTGGTTATGCCGTCACATGTTACGTCATGACGCAACACCAATCAAGATTGGAATAGTTTCATTCATACTTCAGAGGCGACGCTAAGGAGCGTTCCCCAAAGAGTCGTTTTCAACGACGCAGTGTCTCGTTCCCTTCTCAGGGAACAAGGGTTATAGTCATAACCCGAGACGTTTTGTGTTCTACAGAAGAAGCAAATACATCTGGCTTTGGATGACATAATGGTTGTTAGGTGAACTATCCCAAATATATTTATTTGATATTTTTATTGTTTCTTTTGTTTATATTGTTTCCCATAAACTACAGTTACTTTATTATACACATAAATGAATGGCAAGGCATCTCTCTCTTCCCCTTTCCTCCCTCAGCAGAGCGGGAAGTTGAACCTTTATTGATTTATATCAGTATAAATGTATGTACAAATTATTTAAAAACAAAAGTAGAATATAACAGAATTGATGTGAGCCACTGTTGCCTCTGCACCAACAATCAAACTACTGAACAAAGATATACATGACGCACACTCACACACAAAAACACACAAACATGCATGCAGCCTGACATCTGCTGTTGAGTTAATAGGCAGTCTGCTGAATGACCTCAGGTCCAGAGGGTACAGAACAGACAAGTGTGTAGAGTGTGCCTGTCTCTCTCAAAGGGGTCTTAAATCTCCATTCTGACTTTATGATGTCTAATCTCCTTCTGTCCTTTCTGAATGAAAACACATTCATACAAACAGGGAGAGATATATAAGAAAAAACAAAACTGCCGGCCTGTGTGAGGAGTTGAGTGAGAGGTGAACATTCGGAAGCTCCTGATGACAATAAATTAGTTTTTAACCGTAAATAAAAGAAACAAATGTGACAAGAGTGAGTGTGTACATTATGTGTCAGTTTTTTATATGTGTGAGTGTAGTTAGATTATAGTTTGGGGACAAAATAGTCTGTGGACCCTGATTCATAGATTTCACAGGCTTTTACTCAAATATTCTGAACTGAACCTCGAATTATATATATATTTGAAAAACTGACCAAATGAGGCATGAAATCCAACCATTTTAAGGCTTCTGTTTGGGCTCTGGCCAGGTAACTGACCTCTAATGTGTAGAAGTCTGTGTGTGACACATACCTTGTTGTGGTTGGGTTTAATGCAGCGTACAAAGAATGGATTGGAGGCACTTAGCGTGGACATCAGAGAGTGCAATGAATTCTGTGTAGGCAAAAATAAATAATTGTCCAATACAAATGCATTCCCTTTATACTTAGAATTAGAAATGATTTGTACTATAAGCGCTTAAAGGGATAGTTCACCCAAAAATGAAAATTCTCTTATCATTTACTCACCCTCATGCCATCTCAGATATATATATGAGGTTCTCTCTTCAGCATAACACAAAAGAAGATTCTGTAGGACCATACAATGCAAGCGAATGGTGATCAGACCTATGAGGCCAAAAAAATCACATAAAGGAAACATAAAAGTAATTCTCCATATGACTCCAGTGTTTAAATAAATTTTTTTCAGAAGCAATAAAGTAGGTGTAGGTGAGACAATATTTAAGGCCTTTTTTACTCTGAATCTCCACTTTAACGTTCACTTCCACATGTGACTTTCAGATGTATAAGTGAAAGTGGGGATTCAGATCTGCAATTCAGAAATTGGAATTTTGATCTTTTTCTCACCACGCCTATTATATCGCTTCTGAAGGTATGAATTTAACCACTGGGATCTTATGGATTACTTCTGTTTCCTTTATGAGATTTTTGGAGCTACAAAGGTCTGATCACCATTTACTTACATTGTATGGACCTACAGAGCTGAAATATTCTTCTAAAAACCTTTGTGTTCTGCTGAAGAAAGATCATACACATCTGAAATCTTTTTTGTGTGAACAATCCTTTTAACATACTAACTAACCATTGATGTTTATTAAAAATGCAAGATCAAAATACAATAATTTTTTTGGAAACTATGCATTGGTTTGTGCATTCTTTTAGTGGGATAACATGCAGATGTGGTATTCTTTCTAAATCAAGTTTTTAGATGAAATTTCAGACAAGAGGATCTAATCTAGACGGTAAGACAACCTGTTGTCCCTTTTTTCAATATACAAACATGTGCACTGAAAATATAGAGGTATAGAAAAATTATTTAAATTTTCATTGCCTTTCATTTGGAGATACATGTTAAATTACACAATTTGAACACTCATTTTGCCATTGTTTACCTGCACTGTTTATCTCTGATTCTGTGCAAAGCATTATGGTAGTTGTAGTTTCTTACCTTAAACTGAGAGCAAACTGTCGGTCTGCGATACTTTGAGCTGCACTTGACTGTGTCCTGCCCTGTCCAGGTGTTCATTCGCTCAAAGAGATCATATACAAAATCCAACCTAAGAGAACAGGAACGTGTAAACAAATGACCATACAGAGAACAGAACATGAAATCACCCACCTCACAGATGCACACACCTGCTCTCCCTGAGTAAGTTGAGAATGTCATCTCTGAAAGTATCTCTGTTCTTCTCCAAGATTCCTCTGACATCATACACAACCTGCAGACAAAAAACAGAATGTTAACCTGTTATATTACTGTCGTTCTCCATTGTTTACCCAAACACATTACACATCACTTAAAGAAATAGTTCACCCAAAAATGAAAATTCTTACTAACCCTAATGTTGTTCCAAACCCATATGACTTTCTATCTTATGCAGAGCACAAAAGCTTTTCAATACAATGGCAGTAGAAAGTACCTTATTTTAAAGTTTAAAAAAGGACCATAAAAATATGGGTATTCCATGGGTATGAGAGAAGACAAATGGGTTTGGGATGACATGAGGGTGAGAAAAGAAGACAGAATATGTATTTTCGGACTATCCTACTACAGGTAAATAGGCTTTACAATTTTCAATTTCCATATGAAATCACACACACACATTTTTTTTTCACAATATGTAAATTAGCCATTATATTATTAAAGAAAGCAAGAAAATTATTATTAGAAAATGTTTTGTTTATTTTATTGTGATCAGCAACCCAGTTGCTGCTAAATGTCAGACCATTTTGGCAAAAGCTTTAAAATATTGAATAAAACACTTTATGCAGGTGAATAAACATGCTTTAAAGGGGTCATGAAATGCAATTTTTTTATTTAATTATTTCCCTTGAGGTTCACTGATAATGTTATTCACATTTTTGCATCAAAACTTTCCCACCCTGTTTCTGGCCCTCTGACTCAAATGCTCGGTTTTGTGCTCAGCGGCTCCTTTAGGGGGCTTTCACATTGAGCATGTTTGCATCAGTCCGATTCTGAGTGTGACTGTTCCCTGTGGCCTCAGCAGCGTTGGTCTGGTTTCACACTCACTTGATTCTATCGAACACCGGTCCATTTGTGTTCATCTTACATCATCACAAACACGCATGGAGAACACAACACGACTCGTTTTGTTTTTATGTTATTTTGGTGCCATTATGCACAGCAGAGTGAACGGCAACTGCGTATATGTGCGCTTCATGGTGTAACACATCAGATGTCTAGGGGAATGCGTCATGCTGCTGCTCGCAAACAGCATTTTCAGGAATTAATTTGCATCTTTGTTTACACTGCACGCTTGCTCATGTTCATGTCCAAGGGGAAGTTATCGCCACTGTCATCTCCTTATATACCCTGTATTTATAACCTATAATAGTATTTATATATAGTATTTATAAGATAGATAGACAGACAGACAGACAGACAGACAGACAGTATTTATAGTGTTGATTGTACTTGTATGTCATTGTGGTGTCATTACTTTTTTGGGACTTTCAGGAATGAAAAGGAGTGCGCGCCCGAGACCGAGTTGCATTCACTTTCACTCAAATCACGCTACAGTTTTCACATTTTGTAAACAGCTATAGATTGCATGATAAATTCAAAAGACCACTTTGTGGTTGTCTGTCTTCATTAAACATGTTCGATAACAAGCTAAACTTCACAGTCCACATCTCAAAGACTGCAAGATCATGTAGATTTACACTCTAAAATATCAGGAAGATAAGACCCTTCCTCTCTGAACATGCCACACAACTGCTTGTTCAGTCACTTGTCATAACTAGACTGGACTACTGTAACTCTCTCATTGCAGGCCTTCCTGTATGTGCAGTTATACCTCTGCAAATGATCCGGAATGCAGAAGCACGTCTGGTCTTTAATGAACCAAAGAGAGTGCATGTTACACCACTCTTTGTCTCTCTCCACTGGCTGCCATTTGATGCACGTATTAAATTCAAGGTTCTGATGCTGGCATACAAAACATTCACTGGGTCTGCTCCAGCATACCTAAAATAATTTATGCAGAACTACACTCCCGCCAGAAGCCTGCAGTCGGCCAAGGAACGTCGCCTTGTTGTACCAACACAAAGTGGCACCAAAACACTTTCCCAGACTTTCAGTTTCACCATACCACGTTGGTGGAATGACCTTCCCAAATCCATCCGTGAAGCTGACTCTCTCTTTGTCCTCAAAAACCGGCTAAAAACACATATTTTCCATGAGCACTTAACCAGTCACAAAAAAAAAAAAAAAAAAAAAATATATATATATATATATATATATATATATATATATATATATATATATATATATATATATATATATATATATATATATATATATATATATTTCTTTTGCACTTAAATCTGTTTTGAATACTATTCTGATGCTAGTGAAACTTTCTAATATGGCACTTTTCATACCAATGTCTCCTTAAGATTTGCTTATGTTCTCCTCTTTTGTAAGTTGCTTTGGATAAAAGTGTCTGCCAAATGAATAAATGTAAATGTTCACTTATAACAATCACTTTGCTACACATGGTAAACTGGAGGCATGTTAACATATATAAATGCATCTATATTGTTTAAAATGTTGTCAAGCATCATCTTAATCTAGTAGCTTTTATCTGTATTAGCAATAGCAGCAACAGTGAGCAACTTATTTTCACATCTCCTTGATTAGCACTATGCTACCGGTTTGCAGTGTTGGGGGTAATGTGATAAAAGTAAAGTGTGTTATGTTACGTTTTGGCTTTTAAAGCCTTTGTCTAACTATCTTTAATTACATTTTAGATATCTATAATTGCATTTTGATGAGTCACAATTAAAATTTGACTAGTAAGAAAGAACATTAAAGATATCTGTTAATATGTTTTGCCTTGTCAAAACTGCATATAAGATATCTGCAATGACATCACAAATTTCTTCACTTGTCACGTCACACATCCACAAAGATGATTAGAGATATCTGTAATTCAGTTTTGACTAGTCAATATTATATTTTCAGATATCTAAATTGCCCTTATCCCTAGTCGATCTGCTGTGTTGTGATGTGCAATGCCTCTTCATTACACACTCCCCTGCACTAGCCCACTTGATGGCAGTGTGTAACAGCAACACAGAGAGAAGTACTGCTGTGTTGAAGTGATGAGACAAGGATCAGTGAAGTTTGTTTCTAATAATTACATGCCCACTGTAGACATGCAATGTGCAATTGACCTTTGAGCTAATGTAGAAGTACAATTTCTACAAGGGAAAAACTCTATTGTAGATATCTTAAATGTGAATTACTACTAGTCAAAAATGCATAACAGATATATGAAATAGGAGTTTTGTATAAATGGATAGCCAAATCTGAATATTAAATGATAAAAGAGCCTGTCATACAACGCTGCCAGTTAGCATCAGGAAGTGAGGAGGCGGAGTTCGTGAAGAGTCATTGGATGTCACAACACAGCAGATTGATAAGGATAAGTGCAATTTAGGTATCTGAAAATATAATTTTTACTAGTCAAAACTGAATTACATATATCTCTAATTATATTTGAGTATGTGTGACTTGTCAGATAAAAGTTTTAAATGCCAAAAAGGCTTGCGATATGAATACGATACAAACTGAAAGCCAGTGGGCTGGGCCAATGTTGTGATGACACATGTTGTGGGGCATGTACTGTAAATAAAACTGAGCAATGTCTCATGAAATTACAAACACACAGTTTTCAAAATGAGACGTTTCAAAAAGGTGGGAACTATAAATGCTCTTTTTAGACTGGGGAGGAAGTTGTTTGTTACTGTTTTTATAGTAATATTACCTCTAATATATCTAAATATCAAGGACAATTTTATTTTCTGTTTCAGGACCCATTTAAGATGCTGCATTCATTTTTCAGCAATATAATTTAATAAGCAAAATCAAAAATGATGGGTGTTTATTTATTATGCAACATATGAAATTGCATTTTCTTAATAAGCAAAATGTAATTTCATGGAAATGACTGTTAAAAGATGCGTACGGATGCTAATTTACTTGGTGTATAGTATAAAAGTATAAACAAAAGTATATAAAAAAGGTTATACATTTTGTTGGCTGTTATTTATATATTTTTCAAATGGTAGTTGCTAGAAAGAACTGCAGAAAGTTGAAGTAGATACATCTAACCAAAATCAGCCAATTGCAATTTATGCCAATCTAATAAAACAGATTACACACGCACACACGCACACACACACGCACACACACACACACACACACACACACACACACACACACACACACACACACACACACACACACACACACACACACACACACACACACACACACACGGGATGGTTTGCTGTACCTCTCCTGCATAGTGCTTGATTCCAAACTGATGAACTGCAACACGGGGTTTAATGTAGAACTGATTCCTCTACAGAGACAGAGAAAGAGATGAGATTAATGTTTGCAACACATTGATTATAATTCCAATATTTTCCAATAATAACCACCACACGTATTGATCAATGGTCAGTAGTTGATCAATATGTGTTTTTTCATGACTGATTCTTAAAACTTTAACTTTGCCCCACTCATGATTGAACCATTGGAACCATTTCATTTACATGTATTCATTAACAGACACTTATCAAAATTGACTTACTAATAAATCTAAAAGGTAACATAACAAAGGTTGTTTCTTTGCCTATAGATCATGCAAACCTGCTGCCATTCAGAGAAATGATAATGTATGTATGTATGCATGTTTGTGCGTGTAACACTTACAGAATGTTGGCTATGGAGTTTCTCCAGCAGTGTGTCATCAGTGCCTTTAGGAAAATGACTCTCCTCATTGATGAGAGCGAGCAAACCCAACTTCTGCAAAGACAACACACATGAAACTCAGATCTAGAGCAACAGAATCTAGACAGTATTGTGTTTGCATGTGTGTTTACCTTTTCTATGAGATCAAGGCATTCTCCATTGTCCATCCAGTTGACATCATCCCAGATCAGCCCTTCTCTGTGAACACAAACACACACACGCACAAAATTAAGATTCAAGAGATTAAGACGATGGCTTGTATATACTTCAATACCCGTGTATTAAAATCTGGGTCTGACTTGGAATGCGTGTGTGTTGAATGATCACTCACTTGTTGTACTCCAGCTGTTCCAGGGAGAAAATGTGCTTATTAAAATACTCCTGCAGCTTCTCATTTGCATAGTTAATGTTGAACTGCTCGAACCGGTTCACCTGAGAGAGGGAATGAATATAAGAGAGGAAAGGTGGATTATATGATTTTAGGAATATTCAATGAGCTAAAACCTTTGTGTGAATCTGGTCAGAATCAATCTCACCTCAAAGTTCTCAAACCCGAAGATGTCCAGGATGCCGATGGATCTAAAGTCTTCACTGCAAGTGATACGGCTGTTCAATTTACGAATGATCCACGTGAAGCATTGAGAGTAGAGGGCCATCGCCATGGAGTCGCGTGAGTCCACTGCCTATTTAACACATGTTAAATTTGTGTTCTGTTAGAGATTCTGTTTTAAACAGGTATTAGTTGTGATAGCTATAATGTACACAAATGCAATTCTTTTTTGTAATGTGATGTTTTAGAGTCTTTATCCAGAAGCTGTTTTGTATTGGGTTAAAGGTATAGTCCAACCAAAATAAATAAATAAATACAATATATATATATATATATATATATATATATATATATATATATATATATATAATTTATTCACCCTCATGATGTTCGCCATTCACTTTCATTGTATGGAAAAAAAAGATGCAATGAAAGTGAATGGTGACTAAGACTAGCATTCCTAACATCTCGTTCTCAAATTTCAAGTTTGAAATAACATTAAACCAAATAAACCATGGCAGAATTTTCATTTTTATTAAGTGACTGTAGTTACCCATGGAGTCCTCTAGAGGGAAGGAGAGCAAATTTAGGAAGTTCAGTCTACATTTATCTATGTCTTGAGACTATAGAAGTATTCTGGTGAAATCTACCTACTGTGTGTTTTTTTTTTTATATTCAAACTCGGTTGTGACTTGAGATTGGGTCTAGATTGGGTCTGTACTGGGCACCAGTTTGGAAATCAAACGCTATGCAGGAGAGGTACAGTACCACTGTTTTGTCTTTGACATCATTTCTTTGTGTAAGTGTTTAAGTGTATTAACTGTGTTACCTGCTCAACAGTAAGAGGTGTGCTGATCTCTTCTCCTCTGAGGATCATGGATCTGTGGGTCAAAACTTCAGCCAGCTGGGCACAATCCAACCCCAAGAGTTCTGCAGCTTTACTCAGAGCTATACAAACAAGGTTAAAAAGTAATGAATGCACAATAATCTACTCAATGTCAATCCATTTCAAACAGAAGAACTCGCTCAAAGAGACACATACATAAACAAATATACAAAAAGATAAAGAGAGAGAGAGAGAACTTGAATATTGATTATTTCGTATTATACCATGGGTCTGTTGAATGCTTGATTCTGATTGGTTGACAGACATTCTAAGGTGTGCAATTATTTTACAGTAAATGGCTATGAAGAAGTTCCAGGTCTTGACTGCATAACGGTTCCATATCAATTTGTCAGTTTATTTACGTTATTTCAAAGAGCCGTACAGGCTACCACAAAAAAATAACCAATTAAAACAAAGACACTGCTAAGAAAAGAATTACAGATAATGTCTATAATATCCTAAATGTATAATTGTTTTTGTTGAAAAGCACCCTTGCGCATCCTCGCTATCTTTTAATCTTACCCACACTCACAAGCACTGACACACATCCATATGCACACACACATTGAGACTCGCGCCATGACCAACAAACAGAGCCTTGATGTAAATGCACCCCAGCAGCTTGATCAATACAACAGTCTCTATTTTATCCACTTTACACCCTCGTGCTCCCCCTCTCCCTCTATTTCGCTGCCACTCACACTCTCACACACCGACACATACACATACACATGCGCACACACACACTTGCGAGCCGGCCACAACCTTAATGTCAATGTATCCCTGTGACTTAATAAAACAGTTGTGTAGCAATGGGAAAGCTATATACAAGAATGGCGACACTGAGAAATATACTAAAACTCACATTTTGGCAATTTGAAGTGATGTTACTGCTGACGAGAGCCGCAC
Organism: Xyrauchen texanus; assembly: GCF_025860055.1. Lineage (NCBI taxonomy): Eukaryota > Metazoa > Chordata > Actinopteri > Cypriniformes > Catostomidae > Xyrauchen > Xyrauchen texanus. The sequence continues at coordinate 10,565,863 of NC_068281.1, read as the reverse complement.
GTGATTTCTTTCAGTTTTTCTCTCGGTTACTCGCTCACACACAAACACTTCAAAGTGAAAGCTTCAAAGTGAAATTCAAGGACCTTCAAGGACTTCAAGCACGTTCTTATTTGTTTTCAAGGACTATGCTCGAGATGTCGTTAAAACAAACTCTTTATTTTTAATAAAAAGATTTTATTCATTCAATTTATTTATTTTTATAAAACACTTTTCCTGAATGAATTCCTGGTTCATTCATGATGAAATTAATGTGCAATTGAAGTGTGCTCCCTTAAAACGCTCTTCGCTTTCCAAAAAAAGTGAATAACTGGGTCCGTAAACAGTAGTCCAAAGTTACATGTTTTCTAAAGTCACACAACAGATTTATGTGAGGAACTGATTGCAATAGCTAATGAGTCATTCTCAAAAACAAAATTAATTTCCAATTTACAAGCATGATGGGCAGGGACGGATTACCGACCAGGCCAATGGGGCCAGTGCCCAGGGGGCCTTGACTACCAGGGGCCCTAGGCTTTAAAATTGCATGCTCTAGATTGGTGATCCCCCTTCTTGAAACCCCTTTAGGGCATGAACAACGAACACCCTAACCCCCACCCAGCTCAACAGCTTTTGGGCAGGAAAACGAAACCCCCCAAAAAACAGGGCCCCAGTGCCTTTTCAAGTCATAATCCGTCCCTGGTGATGGGAAATGACTTTCTTAGGACACAGTTTAATGTTTATTGGATAAAACAACTGTTTCGTTCTCTTCCAAAAAAGTTTCGATTTTTTTCTCTCTTATATCATGTTTTATGTGTATGAATTATATTTGAATATTCCCAACACTCTGACAGTTCGATCTCTTTATAGGATATGCGATTTGTATCATATTTCTGAAATATCTAAAATAAGTGTCTTTATTAAACAAAAAAATGGATGGAAAGAAATGTCTTATTGGCGAAATTAAGTAACAGGTAAATTGAATGTCTTTTTCATCATATTTATTTTCATTTTAAAGCAACAGAATTGAATTATATCCACTTTATTAGTAAGAGTGCAGTGTCTGATCCTATTAGTCTCGTAGGTGTCTGATCCACTACAAGATGTGAGAATTGTCCAACGTGTTTCACTCCTCCCCGACTGTAGCCGTCTACTCTCGTCCACTATCAAGGCAAGGCGTTTGGCATCTCAAATGAGCCTTTTGGTTCAAATAATGAACACTTCACTGCCAAGCGGACCAGAACCGGACCATATGACAAATCTACAGGTTTGATGTAATTTAAACCAGCTGCACCTCTAAACACACTCTGGTTCTATAAACAAAAATATGTGGATTATAAAGGCTTTTAATTCTTATAATGAACTGTTTTTTTTTTTGGCTGTCTGTTTGAAACTAACTTTTGCTAGTGTTATTTTCCAGTAAATTCACTTGCTCTGTCTAATAAAGGAGATGAAATAAAAGAAATATACACGGTGGCATTTTATTTATTTCACCATTTAACATGTACTGTATATTTTTATACAGTTTTTATTTTTTTGCTCATATTGTCAAATCAAACAAATATATAAACATGAAGCTTACATTTCTTCATAAAGTATAACATTTTAAAGCATTTAGTTTTGGTTTGCATCTTGAAAATGGGTAAAAGTAAGGCATCATTTTATTTAAAGGTGCTACATGTAAGATTGAAACAAGCGTTTGAAATGGGTACTGCAGTCCAAATTCAAAATATTGGAGAGTTGCCTGCCCCGCCCCAGACTTGAAGCTCATGCGGGTTGCCAGAAAGTTTTAAAGGATTTCTGGACTTTAAGATGTCTCCATCTTCCAAAAGCATCTCCAATATTTATCCTTGTTTTACTACGCCTATGTTCATGGTGGTTTCAGACAGATGGCGAGGCTTTTTGTGTCGGGTGGAATCTGTTATCTCTGATCCAGTTCGTTTGCTGGTTTTCATGGCTGTAGCACGCAGTGTTGTTTGCCTGCAAACTTGTTCAAATCTGGCTACCCGGCGGTGTCTAAATACTATTTGTGAGTGGGCAGTGGGCGGGATCACACAGGCCAAAACAGAAATTCTGGCCCGGAGTGGAATGGAAATTTCAAAGTAAAATATACTGGCTGTAGCATTGTTATCGGAGAAGCCAGTATTTCAACTTAGCATGTTTCCTAATTCTCTAATGACATATTATGGCCATTTTATTATTTAGTACAGTAAAAATATGACATATAGCACCTTTATGTAGCTCAGGTGGTAGAGTGGGTTGTCCACTAATCGCAGGGTTAGTGGTTCGATTCCTGGCCCACATGACTCCACATGCCGAAGAGTCCTTGGGTAAGACACCGAACCCCCATTTGCTTCCAATGGCAGGCTAGCGCCTAGCATGGCAGCTCTGCTGTCATTGGTGTGTGAGTGTGTGGGTGAATGAGACAGTGTAAAGCACATTGTAGGACAGCTAAGGTTAAAAAAGGTGCTATATAAGACCATTTACCATTAAAATATTTGGGATTAGGTACAGGTGATGGCCATTAGCGTCAGCCTTTGTGGGATGGCAGCATCTCTGAAGTGAAGTGTGTTTCCGAAAATAAATTAATACATTTAACTTGTTAAATGATTTAAGCAACATATTTAAAGAATTTCTATAATTCAATAACTTTTTAAGCACCTCTTGGTAAAATTTATATTTTCAAGGTTTTTCCAGGAGTTCAAGCACCTTGTACGATCCCTGTACTTAGATTACTCCAGTAAGTGCTTAAAAGCAACGTAAGCCTATGTTACAAGTTCTAAAGTGACGTTTTCAAACTGTCATCGAAGGCTTGGGCTGTAATTAGTTCCATTCACAAAGGTGTTTTAGAGATGAAACCAGAAAATGTACTGAAATAAAACCTCAAATGGTGCTTATGATTTATGATTATTAAATGGATTCATGTAAAAACAGGCAATATTAAGTAAAATAAGAAATAGATGAGTGAAAGAGAGATAAACAGATGAAGAGAAAACCTGAAAGAAAAACTAAGAAATCAAGCAACAAAGAAAGAGAGGAAGAGAGGGCTCACCTGTTTTGGAGCAGACCTGAGCTCCACCTGCTGTTAAAAACTCAATGTTCCCCATGTGCAGAATTCCAGACAGGAGCCTCAAAACCTCCTTGATGTTCTCTTCTCCAAACTGCATTGTCCTCAGAGCAATCTGACATGGAACACACAGTCAATAAGCATTTAAACACAGAATGAGAACAATGTAACCATTAATTATAAAACAGATAGTTCTAGCACTAAAATCTGATGAACTGAATTAAAATTCATTATAAAGATAGGGTCAATACATATAACTGTATGTACGCATGATGCTTGCTTGGCTATAAACAAACTACAGTTAAGCTAATGAACTGTATTTGATGGAGCCTTTATTTTTTTATGTTTTATGAGATGTACAGTACTTTATAATAGTCTTTATATGCTTTGTATATATTTGATTTATTTATGCTTTGTTATGCATATGCTATTTTGGTGTGTTACACTCTCTATTGAGTGTCACAGAACAGTGACGTGCACAGACCTTAGCAGGGACGGCCAGACGGATGAAAAAAGGGCACTGATATTTATATAAATATATATATATATATATATATATATATATATATATATATATATATATATATATATTTTTTTTTAATGAGTAGTAATTATATATACTTATTAACTATATATTACTTGATTTTTCTCCCCAATTTGGCACGCCCAATTCCCAAAGCACTCTAGGTGCTTGTGGTGGCGTAGTAACATGCCTAAATCCGGGTGACGGAGGATGAATCTCAGTTGTCTCTGGATCTGAGACCGTCAATCAGTGCATCTTATCGCGTGGCTTATTTAGCACGCTACTACAGAGACTAGCGCATGTGGAGGCTTCACGCTATTCTCTGCGGCATCCATGCACAACTCACCATGCTCCCAACCAAGAGCGAGAACCACATTATAGTGACCACGAGGAGGTTACCCCATGTGACTCTACCCTCCTTAGCAACAGGGCCAATTTGGTTGCTTAGGAGACCTGGCTGGAGTCACTCAGCGCATGACTCCAGGGGTTGTAGTCAGGGTCTTTACTTGCTGAGCTACCCAGGCCCATATTTGTGACTGTTTTGTTATATATTAACAGCAAAATATTGCTGATGATGCTTTGATAAGCAAGAAAACTGTACTTAAGTACAATTTAGAGGTACTTGTACTTTACTTGAGTATTACCATGGCACTTTCTTTTACTTTATACTTCCACTCCACTACATTTCAGAGGGAAATATTGTACTTTTTTCCAATGTTGACAATGTATAATAATAATGTCAAATATTCTTTGATAAAAATATTTGTTTAAGAAAGCAGCCATCTGAGTACCTTTTTATAGTCCTATCAGTGCGAAATCGGTGCACAATCCACATCGGTGTTCCGGGGCGAATTCCAAACTGCATTTTTTGCTTCCATGAAGGGCTGCTGCAGGAGTGAACTCCAATGAAAGCTCTTTCAAAATGAAAGTGTTAAAATGAATATTTTCTTGAAGGGCCCTTCCACAAGGCTGTTAGTGAAGGGTACATTCATACAGTAATGCCATGTTTCCTTCAGAGTACCCACTTCAAGGACTCTGCATTTCAGATTTTTTAACATGCGCTGTTAAAGGCACCTCCGCTTAATTTTCGTTACGGTCTGATTTACAAAGAAATCTCATAATTACAGATTATAGCTGTTGTTGTGAGATTATTATGAGATTTTTATTTTGCTTTAAACTATTTTAATTTAATTGTTAAAATTTCTCCCCGTTTTCTTTTAGAGTTGTGAACGAAAGGGGTAGGGGCTTGTGCCCCTGCTGACCCCGTTCTGTGCACGTCAGTCATAAAATGTGTTTGGAAGTACATGTTCTGTGGAACTTTTATAGAATACTTGGTGGATTTGTTTTATTTTAACAAAACAGAAATACTACGTGTTTAGAGGTATGATTTGCCCACTACAATATTATTTGATGGAATAACTGTTTATTATTGACACTTATCATCCATCCATCCATCCATCGTCAACCGCTTATCCTGTGTACAGGGTCGCGGGGGGCTGGAGCCTATCCCAGCTAACATTGGGCGAAAGGCGGGGGACACCCTGGACAGGTCGCCAGTCCATCGCAGGACACTTATCATATTGCCAGGATTTTATAAAAGAAACAAGCCATTTGAGTATATGCATTAGTGATTTTACCATGTTTAAGGGGTACTCTTCATGTCCTGCTTTGACCATGGTTAAGTAATTAACATACAACGCAGAGTGGTTTAATTATTTATTTAAATATTGAGAATGTACCTTCGTGCAGTTGGGTGTTTTTTTTATACAGTTTGTTAAGTTCAATGTGTTTGTGCTATACAACATTTACACAGCGATAAGTTGTCATGTTGTGACTACCATACCAGCACTTCCTGAAAAGTCTCAGTGTCATTAATGGCTTTGTCCTTCACACATCCTGACTGACACAGATAGTGAAAGTTCTCTGGTGGGGAGAGTGAGAACCCCTCTGTGAAGAGATGAGTTGGAGAATGAGAGATCTTAAACAAACCGAAACCGTATTAAAACAGTACTGATTCACTGTGAGCTTCTGACCTATCTGTTCAACTGACAGTGGCATCATGCATCAGCATGTTTTTGGTCTTAATGTGCATGATTAACCAGTCAAAGTTTCCTCTTTAACTTTAAAGAAAGTGAAAGTCGAACACAAAAACGAAAATGATAATACCAATAAATTTCAATGCAACGGTATAAGATTCCCTTCATCTTAGCCTTTTTGAAGGACAAAAAGTTTTTTAGGGACATTAAACAAATTTGTCCTCATATATCTTTATTTTTCAGATTTGAGCCCTCTTGATGTTGCAAAATGTATAAGGCACCTTTAAAGGAATATTGTGGGTTAAATACAACTCCAATTAGGATTCATGTAATTGAAAATAGAGTTTCACAATTCTGTTGTTAAACCTTCTGGCACGACCATCCCGTAGACTTAATAATGTTTATACAAACAAAGAAATGAAGCAAAAATAATTTTCAATGGCAATCAAGTGCATTGCACTGATGTTTTCAATAGATCAGTTTAAAGTTTTTAGGTATTTAACTTTAGGTAATATTCCTTTAAAGGGCAAGGAGTCTCCAATCTCAGACACAAGGGTCAAAAAGAGGCCTGAAATGGCAAACTGTGCTGTGGACAATAGAGAGGCAAACAGCAGACACTCACCCCTCTGTTCCGCACTGGTTCCAGCCAGCAGAGCGTAGAATATGTGATAATTTCTTTCACCAGGATTCTGACGCACAACTCGATTCTGACAGCAACACACATGCACAGAATAAAAGCTCAGTCTTTAAAGAATGAAGAAAGAAGGACAGTGACCCACATAAATGAATATGCAAAATGACATTTAAAATCTCACCTTTTCTAGTAGGTCTGAGTGTTGAAAATCACGAGTCAAGGCAAATAAGGTGAACTGACATCACTGCATTACAACATCTATACTTACATTATAAAAGCACTATAATGGCACATAAACATACACACACACATTGTGATCACTCTGGGTGAAAATTATTTGTGCTCTTTTCAAAGTCTGTTTATGCGGCACTGTCTTGTGAAGTTTCTTTAGAGGCCAATCTAGATAACATCATTAAATATGACTAACTTTTGTCTCCTTAGTGTCTAGTCACCTTGAATTACTGGATGTTTTGGAGAAAATAGTCTAAATACATTTTCTATACGTTTTAAACTGTTTTGTTCCAGTATCATTCTGCATAAAACAAAATGATAAAATAAATCAGGTTAATCTGCAATTTGTTTGGACAACAGTCGGGACAGCAGGCTGAACCAGGTGGATTTTGCTGATACCAGTAACTAAGGTGGTGAAAAAAGGGAGATAACTGATTAATAAGATTGTGTTTTTATTATTTTCTTACAATGACTGGCACGGACATAAAGGCTACAAGTGTCCAAAATGAAACAATTCCCAAAAGCAGTTTGTTGTTCAACTAAAATCGCAATAATAACCAGACAGAATTGAGATTTGGTGCATAATGTGGAACTTTTAATTACAAACAAGCTTGAAACACACCAGGGACTATTATTTTAAAATGAGGGAGACTTGGCCGTGTTACAAAGCTCTATATTAATTATTAACCAAATTATGCTTTTAATGGAAAATACTGTATATTCACTGGTTTGTATATATTTCACCAGATGAGGTTTAAAGAGGAATGACGCTTATTATTATTCATAATAATAAACCTAAATATATATATATATATATATATATATATATATATATATATATATATATATATATATATATATATATATATATATATTAATTTGTATTTTTGACAATAAATAATAGTTCAAAAAGCAAATATTGCCACAAATTAATCGATAAAACAGATATATTGGTATACCTCTAGTTATGTGCACAGCTGATGAAGAAATCTGCTAAGAACTGACAGCCCATACACACACACAAATGCACAAACATTTAGAGGATACAGTCCGTGATCTTTCCTCCCTGGATGTTTCCGTGCTGGCTGAAATGAAGCTGGATGAATTTCCCAAAGCGACTAGAATTGTTATTATGAATCGTTTTAGCATTTCCAAAAGCCTCCATTATTGGACTACAGAAAGAGAGAGAGACAGACAGACAGATAAATAAATAAAGACAGAAACATTAGCGTGTGAATACTGCTTGTACACTGATATTGTGCATCATGTAGTATGTGCGTATACCTGCTCTCCAGAATTGCCTCTTCTACATGAGATGATGCGGCCTTTCTTGTTGAGAGCTCCACACTTTGCTGACTCATTGCAGACAGAAAGCGCAGAATCATCTTTGTGCTCTCTGTTTTACCTGCTCCACTCTCCCCACTAAAACACAGTGTGCATACACAGACAAAGAAAAACATCAGTGCTGAAGGAGCAGAAAGAATTGTACTGAACTGATGTGGTCAGCAGAGGGCAGCTACATTCAGGTTTACTTTAAAGATTCAAGAAGCTTTACCTTGGTATGGTGAAAAGGGTTTACATGGCTAAAGATTGAATAAGTATGAGATGCATAAACAGTGGAGTCAAAAAGTCTGATACAACCAGAGAAAATGTTTTCTAAATTACAAATTATATTAAAGTTGAACAGACAAATGTACATGAATTTCAGACTGTCTTTGTATTTGGTTTGTCCCTCTTTTGATTAAATGATCAAATCAAAACATGATGATCCATCTAATCCCAACATGATTTGATAATGTTCCAAAGAGCTGCTTGTGTGCTTGTCATGGTCATTGTCAGACATTAGGGTAGAATGCTAAATATTGTGTATTCATTTTATGTCATAATATAAAACTTTATTTGCAGGTTAAATAGGATTTTGAATTAATACATACAGTACACTATAATATGCACAAAATGTATTCTTATTGCAAATTTATGCTATGTACATTCATGTTAATAGCAATTTGTGTCCCATTGGTTGCCCTTTTCATAAAGCAAGACTTATTTGCACTTACTGCAGTTTCACCTAGCATGTCTGGTAGTTTGTAGGAATTACATTTTCATTGGAATTCTTTGTTGTGGTTTTCAAAATAGCTAAAGAATATGTTCCTGAATTGTGTGTAGTTTTGCTGAGTTTAAGAAGTGTCTACTCCATTTATTTTGCTGTCTTTTTTTGGTAGCTCTTTCTCTCTATGCCTGCATTTTTGCTGAGTCTGTGCATGATGAGGGATTTTCTTAGTCTAGGGCTGGTTACAGTGGTCAGGTATGCTGCCAATTTGTATTCTCTATGTAGGCTTTTAGGCTTTCACTAAAGCTGATGAGAGATCTGCAGCACAATCTGTGCAGTGTGGAGAATAATCACAGCAGTCTGTAACCCTTGACCTCTGCATGCTTGTGTAATGAGTGCTGCCTTGAGTTTGACCTCACACCTTAGCAAGAGGTTAGAGGTAAGAATTATGGTTTAGGATTTTAGGGATCAGACTGCCTGACAATCAAATAAAAATAAAAAAACATAAGTGGTTATACATACTTCAGAGTTAAAGGTGAAGTGTGTAATTTTTAAATGCAGAGACAATTGTGAATCCCTTGAAAAGTGTAAACTGCCTCTGTGGTGACATCAAAACATTGCTCTATTTGTTTCAGCATCCTGATGCAGCAACATTGATTCAACCAATGGCGTGAGTTTGGGGCAGGACTACCTGTTTGCTCAACCAATGGCAGACTGGGGAAGTGTTTGGGGAAACCTGGGGAAGTGTTTGGTAAACCTGTTCTGAATCATTTCCTATGCTAGTGGCACAGAAATGACATCATTCAGCTTTAAAAACACAGTGCTGTGTAATGTACAGTATATGAATGTGTATGGTCATACAATAACATACCTAATGAGCACACACTGGTTGCTTGAGCGCTTCCACAGTGATCTGTAGCACTCGTTAGCTATGGCGTAGATGTGAGGTGGAATCTCGCCCAGGTGATGTCGACTGTATCGTTCCACTGTTGTGATATCATACAGCTCAGACAGACACTGATATGGGTTTACTGCTGCTAAAATAGAGCCGATATATGTCTGAAAACAGAGTGAGAGACAAAGAAATAGGGTATGATTGATATGTTTAGTCTATAACCACAAATTCGAAATGTTCTGTGCGTATGTATATGTGCAAGTGCACGCCACATGTATTTATGTGTTCTGAGTCTACTGACCTACTCCACTGAACACTGATGCAAATAGATTTGATTGGCTGTTGAGATGTTTAGATTTGAATACCAAATAAGTGCAAATTGTTGTCTAAACGGTAAAACATTCAGGTGACTTCAGGGCTCTTGACACACAGGGTCACATGTCAAGTGTGCTTGTAATGTTTGTGTAGGATTGTGTGTGTACATGCTGAGTTTGCAATTCACATTATTAAAAGGAGAATTTCTGTATTTTGTATTATAAAATGTTGATTTGATCATAAATAAAAGTATGATGGAGGATCAAACGTTCTGATTTATACAGATATAAAGGCAGGAACAAACATGTTGCATGTCTGTGTCTGTAAAAGTGTGCACAAGTTGCAGAAATGTAACAATTTAAACTAGTTCTAAAGGAACTTTAAAGGAAAAAACAGCAAAAATAAAGATTATAGTGAAGCCCTTACAATGGAAGTGAATGGGGCAAATTTGGAGGGTTTAAAGGCAAACATTTTAAGATTATAATTTTATAAAAGCACTTACATCAAATCTTCTATTATCTGTTGTTATTGCAGTTACATTTTTACAGTAATTTTAGGGTTTGTTGACATTACATCATTATGGCAAAGAAGTTGTAAAATTGGCTATAACTTAACACATAAAGGTTAGTCAGTCATTTTATCACATTAAAATCATGTTACTCATGCATATTGTTTATGTTTTGAAAAAGTGAGTATTTTAACGCTCCAAAATTCACAAAATCCCCAAATCACTTCTGTTGCAAGTGCCTCACTGTAACCAAGATTTTTTTTTTTTAAAGAAAGGGACGTCTACCGTAAATACATTTTTGTGGTAGTCAATATTATGCCACAAATACTGTTGATTGAGCCTAACTTGTATTGAGCCCAGAATATTCCTTTAAACGCAAAGGTCCCCAAAATATTTAATTATGTTATCATTTACTCAGCAGAATGACAGCCTCAGTGACTGAGATGTTGTTCTGCCAAACATTCCCCCGTGTTCCACAGAAGAAAGATAATTATATGGGTTAAGAACAACAAGAGGGTGAGTAAATGAAGAATTTCCATTTTTGAGTGAACTATGCCTTTAAGGTTGAAGCACACTTTCACACTCTTTAAACACGCATCATTATCTCAGTAAAATATATATTTTTTACAATTAAGCAAATTATTTCTCTGTGATTGATGAGAAATATACAGTATGTTTTTGATTGTTTACGGTTGCTCTTTTGCTGACATGAATCACAGTACTGGCTGCAGTGACGGTCAAACTAAAATCACATATCTCCCACCAAATTTCAGGTATAATAACTGTAATCAAATGAACTCTTAGCATTTTCTCGTTTATGAGGTTTGTTCAGTCAAATTTAAAACACACTCAACACAGCAGGTTTTATAGTAATATAAACGTCTCTGCTGTAGTTCAGCCGGAGGCAGAACTGAGACAGAAACAGAGGTGAGTAGAGTAAGGTTTAAAGCAACATTAAACTGTCAGTATGTGGTCCTCAGCCGAGGAAAGCCATCTCATTGAGACACAGGTGTTATCAATTTGTTCTGAATGGACTGGTGGAATTCACTCCTTTTTTTCTATTACAGTCAGTGAGATTCTCCCATGAGAACTTTGGCCATAATAAAAATAATGTGTACTGTTGTTATGAGTCTAAACGTGCAGGAGACATCTCAGGAATTGTCTTAGGCTATTTTTGGAATGGAATACAAGCACGCATCTTACTGAATACTACTGTACAGCCGTGGCCAAAAGTATTGGCAGTGACATAAATTTTGTGTTTAGCAAATGTTTCTGCTTCAGTTGTTGTAGTGTTGATTCACATTGTTTATAGATTATTGTGCAGAGTGATCAGATGCATTTTAAATAATTGCAAAAAGCTTAATTGGCCAAAAAAATTTACTTTATCACAAAAAAACCAAATTTCACAGTTTTTTGGTCCTGGCACAAAATGACCAGCCAACATCATTTCACTAATCATATCAGTAGCACCTGGGAAAGTGTAAACGAGTACTAGTCAGGTGAAATCACTCTATCATTCTGATTGGTTTATATGTGCAGACTATATAAAAGGAGGGAAGCAGTGCTTCCAATCATTGTGTTCTTGTTAGCAATGGTTACCTCTAAAGAAAGACGTGCAGCCATCGTCGCTTTGCATCAAAATGGCCTCAAATGCATTGAAATGGCTGCCAATAATATTGCACCTGAAAGAACCATTTACCGGATCATCAAGAACTTCAAGGAGAGAGGTTCAACTGGAGTTAAGAAGGCTTCAGGACGTCCCAGAGTGTCCAGCAAGCGCCAGGAAGTACAAGGATTGGACAGCAGAAGACTAGTGCAAAGATATTTTCTCTGATGAACCCCCCTTCCGACTGTTTAGAACATCTGGAAAATCGATAGTCCGGAGAAGAAATGGTGAACACCTGTGTCATGCCAACAGTGAAGCATCCTGAGACCATCCATGTATGGGGTTGCTTTTCATCCAAGGGAATGGGTTGACTACAATTTTGCCCAAAATCACAGCCATGAATAAAGAATGGTATCAAATCATCCTGCAAGAGCAACTTCTCTCAACGATCCAGGAGCAATTCGGTGATGATCCGTGCATTTTCCAGCATGATGGAGCACCGTGTCACAAGGCAAGAGTGATAATGAAGTGGCTCGGAGGTCATTACATTGAAATTTTGGATCTGTGGCTAGGCAACTCCCCGGATCTTAATCCCATAGAGAACCTGTTGTTTAACACTGTGGTCAATCCTCAAAAGGCGAGTGGACAAACAGAAGCCCAAGAATGGATCGCCATCGGTCAGGATTTGGCCCAGAAGCTGATATCCAGCATGCCAGAGGGAATTTCAGAGGTTATGAAGAACAAGGGTCAACACTGCAAATATTGACTCTGCATAAATTTAGTGTTTTGCCAATAAAAGCCTTTAAAACTTGAAAAACGCTTATCATTGTTTTCCAGTATACCATAGAAACATGTGAAATAATTATTTACAAATACTGAAACAGCAAATTTGCAAAACACAAAATTTATGTCACTGCCATTATATTTGCCTCGGCTGTATGCATTAAATACTGCATACTCCTTACTATGTAGTAGAAAGCATTGTTTAACTGTATGCAGTATGCAAAGAAAAACATGTTAAACTGTTTTATTCTACATTGTTCTCACATGATGTCACTATGTTGCTTGTTTAATATAGTGAATAGAGTAAAAGTCCATTTCAAGGCAAGTCAGTTCATTCAGTGGCTTTGGAACGTTCCCAGGCAGGTTGAGCAAGCGGCATAAAAGTACAGCTCTTATCTACTTGAACAGGGAAAGACCCAAATCTTAAAAACGGTTGGTCAAGATAACGATCAAAGAATATATTTCAAATCAGCAGTGAAATCTGACAAGAATGCCATCATAAATTGTGCTTCTTGAGCTAAGATCATGCTAAATTACGCTATTTTTCAGAATGGTTCAGCTAATGCATGTTCGCCAGTTGAATGACGGGCGATGTTTGTATCTAAAAGGTGGTTTTTGCCTTTTACCTCTTTTTCCTGTAAGGCAGGAATTCCTTTCCTGCATCCGTGGGCCATTGATTTTAATACCAGTGGGCTAAAAAGTCCTTGGTGGTGTTCAGTGATCAATTAGGAAATCAATTTAGTTATTTAGCATTTTAAATCTAAATTTGTGTAAAAATTGTGTAAAAACCTTGTCAGTAAGAGTCAAAAAGGATATGTTAAAATCCCTGTAGATATTGGACAGGCAAAGTTATGTCGAGCACATCGCATTGTGCACCGACGCACAGACACACCGACATATCAGCCAAACATCAGTATCCGACAACAAAAGCAATTATCTATGCTATTGTAACTTGGCTGATTGTTTAAAAACAGCTGATGATCAGAGCAAATTATTTCCTGTCAAAAAGGGACGGAATACAACAGACAATTAGCCCACAACTCATGCTGTGTATGAAAGAAGATGTCTCTTGTGTAGAATTACTTTGAATTGAGTGACAATGACAGCAGAGTTGCACTTTGTAAGCTCTCCATTGCTAAAATGTAATAAGGTGGAAGTACTGTTAAAACCTTTAACACAACTAATTTGATTACTCACAGAATAGCTTCACGCCGCAGGGAATATGAGTTTGCTGCAGAATTCAGAAATCTTACCAATTTAATGATTCTAAAACAAAAAAAAATCAAAGGCTGATGTTGGTATCGGCAGATGTTGTTGTAAATATAATATTTTTTTAAATGTAATAAATATATTGGCACACAAAATTTGTATTGGTGCATCCCAGCTTGCTTTTATTTTTGGAAATACAATCAAATAAGAAGTAAAGAAAAAGCTGTTAAAAAATCAGTTGATATCGTTTCCAGTTCATTTGTCACACCGGATTTGGATTGTTATGTCAAGCACATTTGAGTAATTGTAGCAGATCATCTGGGTATTCCATGCAAACTGAGTGCGCAAACATGCACACAATAGCTTATTGACAACCCAAGAAAACTGCATTTACATAAGATTGAATTGGATTATTCTCTGATTTTGATGTCAACACTTGCGCACACAGGATAAGTCGGTAAGAACACTGGTAGAGGTATTTACACAAAGTTTGGAATAATGTACAGATTTTGCTCTTATGGAAAGAAATTGGTACTTTTATTCATCAAAGTGGCATTCAACTGATCACAATGTATAGTCAGGACATTACAAATTTGAAAAATTACTATTGCAATTTGAGAAAATTGTTCAGAACTTCTTAAACTACTTTAAAGAGTTCTCATCAAAAAATCCTCCATGTGCAGCAATGACAGCTTTGCAGATCCTTGGCATTCTAGCAGTCAGTTTGTCCAGTAACGTATTCTAAATACTTTAGATTACTTCTTCAGCACTGGTAGATTTTTTCACTTGTTTTGACTATAAAAACTCTGCCAGTAGAGTAAGACAAAATACATGCAGTGTTGTTTATAAAACAAGATAAATCAAATTGATCTATAATCAATAATTGATGTAAACTGGCTAGAAATAGCATTTTAGCTTAGCGTAAACTGACAATTTACACGAGGTTTATTTCTATTTCTTCTGCTCCAAACTTATTTCAAACGTACTTCTCTGTCTGCTCATATGATTGTAACACATCATAAGAAAGTGTTTCACCGCTGTTCAAATGCACTTTGGATCGCATCATTTATATGTTTAAATGTTTATATCTGAAAGCACTAAATATTAAATGAAACAAATGACAATAAAATGCAAAGTAATCTCTTCAGTAATTAAAATACATTTTGAATGTAATTTTATTCTAAATACCAATGATTTAAATTGTAACTGTAGTGGAATACCTATACTTACATTTTGTATTTTATATACGTATTCCCATTACTTGTATTTCGATACTCCCCAACCCTGCGTGCATGTATATGCATTCTATGTGCATTTATAACCTTACCCTAATAAAGGAAAACTGTTTTGAGCCATTTCCATGACCACACTTATCAAACATAATCGCTGTAGGATCATGCATAGAAAAGCTTGCACTGAAACTCCACATACTGTACTGCACACACAATACATACTGCATTCTACATTCTTACAAAAATATTAAGTATTATGCTATATTCCAAACATAGCTGTCGACTTTCAATATGTGGAAGGTTTGGACAAGCAATATCTGACATCCTGCCCCAAAGACAGTCAGATGCCCCTGAGAATATAAGCACTACTTCAGAAATGCAGTGCCCACCTCATAACCTCCACTGGGTGTGTCTGCAAATGTATTTTAAAATATGCAACCGCAGACTGAAGGGTTTAATTGGGATGCACATCACCTCTCTCTCCATGACAATATCACTCTTTTTTTGTTGGGCTCTGTCCGGTGGTATTATTAATCTGATTAGATAAGTTCTTAATGCAGACTGTAGTCACAACAAGTTGTACAGTAAAATATGCACTTTTAAAGAGTGTGTGTGAATTATATGCCGTTGTTATACATGTTCCACATGCACAGACAGAACCAGATATGAGATTGCAGCTTAGAGACAGCTGAAAGTAACAGCTATGAATAGTAATGCATTATAAACACACACTCATTATACACACAAACACACACCCTCTCATTGTTAAACGGAGTGTGTAGGGTGAGAGTTGAAATATGATCGGACCCAACTGAAGCAGAACAATTTCCTGTAACACACACACATTACATAGAGAGAGAGAAATATCACCAGCCCCCTTGTGTGTGTATGTGTCTCTGTTTGATGTGGGAAGCTACCCTACCATTTTCTGTCCAAATGTAAGGGGGGAAAAAATGTCCACAGCTGTTTATAATCAGAGAGAGAGAGAGAGCAAGAGAGAGAGAGCAAAAGAGAGAGAGAGAGAGAGAGAGAGATCTTTGTGTTTTAAATACTGTGGAATTTGATCTCAGTGAGACACATTCCACAAGAAACACAATCACATGCTGAACTAAACTCATATTTTCATCATGACTCCTGTGTTTTTTTATGTTAGTGTTTATTTGTGTTGAGTTAGTCTAATCACTTTAACCTCAGTAATAAGTAAATCAATGCCTTTGATCTGTGATTCTGACTGGCTCCATATTAATTCAGAAGCATTTACACACATGAAATATATAAATTTTTTCGAATAAAATTCTGTTTTCTGAAAAAATAGGCAGACATTTCACAGACCACCAAAAACAGACCACATACACCACACACAAGTAGCATAATCAGTTCTGATTGCTCCCATATGTTCAGCAATTAGCCAATGAATTCAGCAGACCTGTGACAGCTGCCATGATTAGCCAAGCAAATCATTAGGTCTATCGAATGTGGAAGGGGTGCAGATTCCACCGAAATTCTGAGATTGTGAAATTCTGTGATTTTATATTTCAGCATTTACAGTTAAGTTGTGAAAATTCTCTAGAACAGAATGTAATTTTAAGACTTTTTCCTTTTTTTCAAACAAGTCATCTCCCATCGTTCTCATCTTCCATCATTAAGACAAACGAGTATTCCCACCATAAACTTATGCCACAGTTTGGGTCAATGAATACTTATACCATAGTTGTTTTTGTACTCTGTATGGGGATAGATGAAAGTATCCCCCCACACACTTCATTATCATACACACAACCTTGCATATTTATCCATGAGTGGACTTCCCGTTTCTTCAATTTCAGGCACTTTAATGTCCTAGGTGCTGTGGTTTTTAAAGTCAAATACAATGGGCCTCTCTTGTGACACAACGCACACAATGCCCACATCAGTGGATTTGTCGATCTGGAGTGCAAAAAATGGGCTGAGCCTGATGCTGTCTAACACTTGCACCTTCACATTCTGTGCCATGTCAGAGATGCGCCGACCCACTGTGTTGTCAGAGAGTGGAAGCTTAGAAGCCACTGCCTCTCCTAACATCAAAGAACATAGATCTTTGGCTGCCGGCAGAATCAACGTCTCTCCGATGTTATGTGCTTTGCCCGCCTTGGCAATACACAGCGCAACGTGTTATGAAGTTTCAGTGGCCTTTACATTTAATTTGACAAATTCTCTGACAAAATTTTTATGATGTTGAAAGGCTTTTCTTTGTAAAAACTCAAAAGTTTTCCCGCTACCTCAGCATGATTGGTGTCAAGGTGGCATCAACTGATCCTGTCCATGTAAATCCTAAACTTAAATACTGCTCATCGTATCGTTGTCTTTTCGGTTTGACACCTGAAATGGAAGGATTCAAATTTGGTGGTCTCAGAAACCGCTCCATTGTAATTACAAACTAATACGTCACGTCTGCTTTATTGTCGGGCTTGACAAATATAAGAGAATCTTCACAAAAGATTCTTGATGAATATTTTTCTTTTGCCTATTATTTTCAGAACTTTATGTTTTAAATATAATATATAGTTAAACTCAATACATATACATCTAATATATATATAATTTACCCAGACTTTCAATAATAAACTTGAAAATCCATTATAACAAAACAAATTATTACATGTTAAAACCATAATACTTTAAACAAAAAATCTTCAAAAATAACATTCATCCCACTGTTGTGGTGTAATTTCCAGCCTGATCTAATGAACATTACGTGACTGTGGCTAAATATTTTCCAAAACAAAATTAAAAACAGTTTCCCAGTGAAATGTTGGGGGTGCCAAAAGCGAGTAAAATGGTGTCAAATCAGACGTGGTTTTTAAGATGGATATAAAATAAGTAAAATTAATTTTAATGAGTAAAATGTACCTCTCTAACCAAAAATTTAACCTAACCCTAACCAGTAGTGTTCTAAAATCAAATGAGAGGTAAACAAAACAGACATCCTGAACTTAAACCAACAATTAAACGTAACCGATAGGGTCCAAAAAAAAGAAAAAAAATGAAAAGAAGATTTTCTTAAGCAAACAAGTCTTTCTGTATCGCTTCTATTAAACGTTTGTCACACGTGTCAGCTTGCATGTTTAGCTGGGCTCGAACCACGGTCTTCAGCACCAAAGTCCAACAGTCTATCAGGTGAGCTCTGGCGGAAGCTAATCACATTGAAATAAGTAGATAAATGTAGGTGGGTCTGTAATGCAAATGTTAAAATAAAACAGTTTGTGAGTAATAGTGAAAAAAACTGTTTCTAAAATCACAATTAGCCATTGTAGTCATCATTTGTGTGAAAGTGAATAAAACACTGTAACGAACCCCGCTCCTCTAGTTCGCTCCGCTTCCTCGAGCTCACACGCTCGCTCCCAATCACCCCCCTCGGGCTCTCATGCTCGCTCCCAATCACCAGAGTATTAGTTTCACCTGCACTCGTCCCAATCACTAGGTTATTCGTTTCACCTGCACCGTTCGTTTTTTCCCCTATATATATCACAACCCTTTCGTTTCACTCTTGTTGGTTATTGTTTAGTTTACCCCTTCGCTTTGCCAGCTCTAGTGTTCCCCTAGCTCCCCTGTCTATTCAACTAGCTTGTCTTATTCTACTTACCTGTTATACTGATTCTGATTTCCCCGACTTCAACCTTACGCTTTCCTCGACCACTCTTCTGTAGATTCGCCCCTTTGCCATATCCTGATTCCCCGGCTTCGACCTATCGCTCCCCATTACTACTCTTCTCTGGATTTGCCCTTTTGTACTTTTGCCTGCTCTTTAATAAAAGCAGTTTTCTTTTACATTGTGACTGTCTCTTCTTGTGCGGGTTACAGAATAACCAACCATACAGAAGACAGTCACAATGGAAGCCACTGAGGATTTCCGCAGCTCGCTAGAGCGGATTTGCACGGCGCTTTCTGCCCAAGGATCTACGGTTGGGAAACACGACCAGGCACTCACGGCTCAGGGACAGCAAATACAAGAAATACTGCATACGGTACGTACTATTTCCGATCAGTTTTTACCAGTTCCCCCTGTGTCTGTCCCTGTGCCCGTTGATGTTCCCACCGCATTTCCCAGTGCCGCGAGCTTTCAACCCCCCGAGCGGTTTGACGGTTCGTGGGAAGCTTGTCAGGGGTTTTTAATGCAATGCACTGTTTATATGACATACCACCCCCTTTTGCGCTCTGACAGTGAGAGAGTACATTTTGTTATCTCCCTGCTCTCGGGCAAGGCACAGCAATGGGCCACTGCATTATGGACCGCCGACAGCCCCCTTTTGATGTAGTATGATCAGTTTTGTCACCAGATTGCCGTGGTTTTTAATCACCCGGCAGCTGGCAGAGATGTAGGCAGCCGCCTCGTGTTTTTAAAACAGGCGTCACGCACAGCCGCTGCCTACGCACTAGATTTCCGCACTCTTGCCGCGGGTAGCGGGTGGAGCGACCCCACTTTGTTGACGGTCTACCGCCTGGGTTTGAATGACCAGCTCCAAATGGAATTGGCATGCCGAGGAGAATCGCTGGCACTGGAGGACTATATTCAGCTCTCCATCACTGTGGATAACCTGCTTCGGGACTGTGCTTGTCGGAGCCCCTCTGTCGTCCATGAGCCTTCTACGGGTCTCAACCCGCCCAAACTCGTTACTCCCGAGCGCTCTTCCACATCCGAGCCCATGCAACTTGGTCGCGCTCCACTAACCCAGGGAGAACGAGCTAGACGGTTGACACAGAGCCTCTGTCTATACTGTGGCACCTCGGGTCACCGAATTGACTCATGCCCAGCCGGTCCCCGGCGTTCCCTCTCCAAAAGTCAGGTGAGAACATCTGTCTTTCTCAACGTTACCCAGAAACAAGTCTGCCTCCCAGTAATGTTGAGTTTTAACAATGTCTCTTTTTCTACCCCAGCCCTAGTGGATTCCGGGGCAGCGGGAAATTTTTTAGACGATGGCTTGGTCCAGAAACTATCCATCCCACTCAGTCCGGTCGTGCCACCTCTCAGAGTTAACTCTCTAGATGGGGCACCTCTCGGATCGGGTCTCATTTCCTTCCGGACCATGCCATTGTCCCTCCAAGTGGGCTTGTTTCACACGGAGCTCATCCAGTTTTTTATAGTGCACTCACCCAGAGACCCTGTGGTTTTAGGCCACCCCTGGTTAGCGCTTCATGACCCCCACATTTCCTGGCGCACGGGGGAGCTGTTGCGCTGGACCAACCACTGTTTATCACACTGTATTTCCCTTCCGGTGTCCTCCACCTCCGTAGAGAGCCCCGAAGTGAGATCCCCTGTCGCCATCCCTCCTGAGTACTCTTCCTACGCTGATGTGTTCGAGAAGACCCAGGTTAGTCTTCCCCCCCATCGTAGCGTGGACTGCGCCATCGATCTCCTTCCGGGGTCCCCACTCCCCAAGAGCCGAGTGTACCCCTTAACATTACCCAAAACCAAGGCCATGGAGGACTACATTGACGAGGCACTCAGTCTAGGCATCATCCGGCCGTCCACCTCCCCAGTGGCCTCCGGCTTCTTTTTCGTGGGCAAAAAGGACGGCGGGCTTCGCCCCTGCATCGATTACCGGGCCCTAAATAAGGCCACGGTGAAGTTCGCATACCCCCTACCTCTCAACCAACCGTCCCTCGAGCAGGTCAGTAAGGCGAAGATCTTCACCAAGCTCGACCTCAGGAGTGCGTACAACCTTGTACGCATCCGCAAGGGGGACGAATGGAAGACTGCGTTCATCACCACCAGGGGGCACTACGAGTATTTGGTGATGCCGTACGGCCTCGCCAACTCCCCTTCAGTGTTCCAGTCGTTTATGAACGACGTCTTCCGAGACATGCTGGACCTCTTCCTCGTCGTCTACATAGACGACCTTTTAATTTACTCCGCCACACTCTCTGAACACACCATCCACATCTCTAAGGTGTTACAGAGACTGCGAGAGCACGACCTGTTCGTAAAGGCAGAGAAGTGTGCCTTTCACCGCCCCTCCGTCTCCTTCTTGGGCTACGTCCTGTCTGCGGGAACAATGGAGATGGAGACCGACAAAGTCGCCGCAGTCCTATCCTGGCCCGAGCCTAGTACGCTCAAGGAGCTCCAACAGTTCCTGGGTTTCGACAATTATTACCGCCGTTTCATTAGAGACTTCGGCAAGATCGCCGCGCCCCTCACGTCTCTCACACGAGGCAACCCGAAGTTCCTCACCTGGAACGCACCCGCCCAGCAGGCCTTCCAGGCCCTAAAGGAGGCCTTCATGACCTCCCCAGTCCTTCGGCAGCCCGACCCCACTCTCCCGTTCGTGGTAGAGGTAGATGCCTCAGAGGTAGGGGTGGGAGCTGTACTCTCCCAACCACACGGGACACCCGCTAAACTATACCCATGTGCGTTCTACTCCCATAAGCTGTCCTCCCCTGAACAGAACTACGACGTCGGGAATAGAGAGCTGCTGGCCATCAAGCTGGCCCTAGAGGAATGGCGCCATTGGCTGGAGGGCTCTAGGTTCCCCTTTGTCGTTTTCACCGACCACAAGAACCTAGAGTACCTCCGCGCAGCCAAGAGGTTGAACCCTCGACAGGCCAGGTGGGCGATGTTCTTCACCCGGTTTAACTTTTCCGTTACTTTTCGTCCGGGCTCCCAGAACCTCAAGGCGGACGCACTCTCTCGCCTTTTCAACCATGGCTCGGAATCTCCTGAGTCGGAGACAATTCTCCCCACGTCGTGCGTCGTCGCACCCGTTCGGTGGGAACTGACGGAGGCCATCCTGCAGGCTCAAGGCGACGAGCCCGCACCTCCTCAAACCCCCCCCCCAACAAGATGTATGTCCCCACCATTATTCGCCCTCAGCTGATGCAGTGGGTTCATACTTCCCTTTGTTCTGGCCACCCGGGGATTACCCGTTCTACCGAGCTACTCGCTAGGAGATATTGGTGGCCCTCACTCAAGGACGACGTCCACGACTACATCCTCTCGTGTCCGGTCTGTGCCCAGTCCAAAACACCTCGTCACCTTCCCGCAGGACTCCTCCAACCGTTACCTATCCCTGACCGACCATGGTCCCACATCGCCATGGACTTTATTACCGACTTGCCCCCCTCCGACGGCCGGACCGAGATCCTTGTGGTAATAGACCGTTTCTCCAAAATGTGCCGCCTGATTCCCCTACCCGGGTTACCCAACGCGACACAACTGGCCGACCACATGATCACCCACATCTTCCGAAACTTCGGTATTCCCGAGGAGATCACTTCGGATCGGGGTACCCAGTTCACGTCTCGCTTCTGGCGGGCCTTCAGTGACAGACTGGGTATCCAACTCAACTTCTCCTCGGGATACCACCCCCAGACCAATGGCCAGACCGAGCGTCTCAACCAGGAGATTGGCAGGTACCTGCGAGCCTACTGCGCCCAGACCCAAGGCAGCTGGCACACCTATCTCCCCTGGGCCGAATACCCCCAGAACAGCCTGGTCAGCTCTTCTACTGGTCTTACCCCTTTCCAGTGCGTCCTGGGCTACCAACCACCGCTTTTCCCGTGGGAAGCGGATCCCAGTGACGTTCCGGCGGTGGATGCCTGGGCCCGAAGATGTGCCCAGGTCTGGAGAGCCACCCATGACCGGATTCAACGCTCCACCCAGACCCAGAAGGCTAAGGCAGACCGCCGACGCCGTCCTGCACCCCTGTTCCATCCGGGCCAAAGGGTTTGGCTCTCGACCCGAGACATCCGCCTCCGTCTCCCGTGTAAGAAGCTAAGCCCCAAGTATGTCGGCCCTTTTAAAATTATTAAACGTATTAACCCAGTCACTTACCAATTACTTTTGCCACCCCGCTACAAAATTTGTCCTGTGTTTCATGTTTCCCTTTTGAAGCCCGTGTTCTATAGCCCCATGTTCCCGCCCATGGCAGCCCAAACACCCCCTCCACCACTCGATGTCGGAGGTCAACCCGCCTATATGGTCCGGGCCTTGCTAGACTCCCGACGTCGGGGGGGCGAGCTGCAGTATCTGGTCGACTGGGAGGGCTACGGACCTGAGGAACAGTCGTGGGTACGGTCGAGAGATGTCCTGGATCAAGCTCTCAAGCTAGACTACCATCACCAGCATCCCGATCGTCCCGCACCGCTTCCCAGAGGTTGCGCTCCTCGCAACCGAGCGCGGCCGTCCGGAGCCGTCCGTAGCAGAGGGGGGAGTACTGTAACGAACCCCGCTCCTCTAGTTCGCTCCGCTTCCTCGAGCTCACACGCTCGCTCCCGATCACCCCCCTCGGGCTCTCACGCTCGCTCCCAATCACCAGAGTATTAGTTTCACCCACACTCGTCCCAATCACTAGGTTATTCGTTTCACCTGCACCGCTTGTTTTTTCCCCTATATATATCACAACCCTTTCGTTTCACTCTTGTTGGTTATTGTTTAGTTTACCCCTTCGCTTTGCCAGCTCTAGTGTTCCCCTAGCTCCCCTGTCTATTCAACTAACTTGTCTTATTCTACTTACCTGTTATACTGATTCTGATTTCCCCGACTTCGACCTTACGCTTTCCTCGACCACTCTTCTGTAGATTCGCCCCTTTGCCATATCCTGATTCCCCGGCTTCGACCTATCGCTCCCCATTACTACTCTTCTCTGGATTTGCCCTTTTGTACTTTTGCCTGCTCTTTAATAAAAGCAGTTTTCTTTTACATTGTGACTGTCTCTTCTTGTGCGGGTTACAAACACACAGTTGTTGTAGCACCTCTAGTGTTAATTTCAACAGGAAACTGCAGCAAAATGTATAACACATATAACAATGTTAATTCTATGAGACTACGATGGTCATTTACACCACTCAACAATTTGGCCTCTAATATATATTTTTTTTTTTCAAAAGTTAGCATACTTGTTACTTGTTAACATGTCACAAAATATTGTAAGTGAAGAGCATGCTTGAGATTAAATATGGGGCAGAATATATTTATTGGGCATCATTGCTAATAAAGCAAAATATTTGCCAAATTATGCCAAAAATTTGAAAATGTAAGATACATAAACTGTTAACTATGAAATTAGCCTCAGCAAAACAAGGGAGTTGGACATTTAATTCCAATGAAATTGTAATTTTATATCAACATAATTTCCACCACGGAATTCTATTAAACACACAAAGATTTTGAGATGTGGTGGGATTTTTGTTTCTCGACTTTCAGAAAAATATTAGATAAATCTACTGTGATGCATATACATACACTGCTGGACATTGTTAGGAGACAAATAAAAAAAAGCTTGTAAGAGTATGAAAAATGTTTTAACGTGACTTTTTCTAGAAATCCATAGTGCTAAAAGTGACCGAAGTTGAATAAAGACCCACATATCTTTCTTAATAAAACCTAATTATAACCTATTTATACATTTAACTTTTTTTGGCATTTTCAGATATGAATTAAGACACTGTTTATTCCTTTTATGGACCTTTCTTCCTTGTGGGGATGCCCCCAACAACGCGGTGTGGGAAACAGCTTTAGTCATGTCGAAACAAGCGCTGTGTATTTTCTCATGAGAAGTGAAAGTAACTCTGACGTTATTCTGATAAACATCACATACCTGCAGAACACACCCACCTGCTCAAACTCACACACAAACTGAACCAATCACGCAGCTTCATGGTACAAACAATCAGACAGCCAGACAGTGTTCGTGTGCATAAGACAGAGAGAAAGAGGTGATTCATGTATTACATATGGCACTGATACTTATGTACCCAATGAGCAAATATAGACATTCAGTTTCATTCACTAACGCTTGGAAAACACAAGACAAACTAGAGCCTTTTTAAGAGGAGATTGTGAAGAGCAATACAGAGCCTCAGACTTTGGTCGTTCAGCTTTCTCTGTAAGAGCTGTCAATACTGGAATACTTTACCAGCAAACATAAGACAATGTCCTACTCTTGGACAATTTAAGTTACATCTGAAAATATGGTTAAAGACAAGACAAATTTGCAAACATTGAATAATTTGTAATCCGGTAATTTGTAATCATAATTTTACTGTAATTTATTATTGTTATTAGTACTATATTTTACATTGGCTGTTATGTTTTTGTCTACTGTCTATTGACTAATGTTTTAATGATGCTTTTGTAATTAATTTTATCTCCCCAGGGACAGCTAATACTGGGGCAGTCATCGACTGTCCATTGTCCCTGTTAAATAAACTACCAAATAAATAATAATAATTTAAACATGTATTAAAAAAAAACGTGTGTACTTTACATTCATATTTCAACATACAATCTGTGTGCGAACATTTTCACAAAGAAAGCATAATTCATCAGTAAGCAATTTTTCTGAATTTAGCAACTAAAAAAAACAAAACAATCACATCATAAATATATACACTCACTGGCCACTTTATTAGGTAAAGCTGTACATCTACTTATTCATGCGATTATCTAATCAGTCAATCGTATGGCAGAAGAGTACTGTATAAGATCATGCAGATATGGATCAGTAGCTTCAGTTTTTGTTCACATCAACCATCAGAGTAGCGAAAAATTTGATCTCATTAATTTAGACCGTGGCATGATTGTTGGTGCCAGACAGGCTGGATTGAATATTTCTGTAAATGCTGATCTCCAGAGATTTTCACACACATCAGTCTCTAGAGTGTAAAGAGAATGGAATGAAAAACAAAAAAGTACCAGTGAGTGGCAGTTCTGTGGGCAAAAAATGCCTTGTGGTCAACGGTGAATGGCCAGACTGGTTCAAGCTGACAGAAAGGCTACAGTAACTAGAAAGTTAGAAAATTTGATTTTTCCCCAAGAGTTGATGGTGTGAGTCTACACAACCCCATTACTACGTGAAAAAGCAAGTGAGGTGTTTGGCAACTCTATAACCTGTAAATCTACTTTGCTGACTAATTACACTTAGACATCAACACCATGGAAATCTATATGGAATATGCTAGACCAGAAGATCAAATACAAACTTTTCTTCTAATCTTTTTCTCAAGTGTGGAACACACATAATTTCCTTCCCCGTGCGTGTTGCCTCTCTCCCTCGTGATATACACAAGGGTTCAAATAAAGCCAGATTAGGCTAAATAGAGTTCCAGGCGAGGTTATTTTAACAACAGCAGCGGAGACACAGTGAGCAGCAATGTAGATGGAGACTAGCATCTTTCGCTAAAACACACTGCAGAAAATGAGAATAAAGCAAAGTGAAACTATTTTAATCTGTCTGATAAATAACGGTTCAGCTAAAGCAGGTTTATGACGGCAATTTCACCTTTTTAGACACCATAGAAATTCTTTCCATCTAAATTTAGCTTTATTAATCAGCATGTTACAGGCCTTTCAAGACAAGCAGTTTTTTTTCCAGAGATGTCATCAACGCTAGTATTATTAGTTAAAACGTGATTAGGTACAACTGCCGTCCATCACTCTAAACTCAGTCCATGTACGCCTACGAGAGCCCCTGCGAAAACTTTGCCTTCGGAATGATCAAGTCAAGTGTTTGTATAAAAAATTTTGAGACAGAATTACACAACAAAAATAATCTATAAAACAAACTCCAGCAAATAGGCGGAATAAAAACAAATAACTTGTAGATTCATCAACATAACTGTCACGAAGGTGTGCTCCTCCACAAAATAAACTCTAGCCACTAGGCGGAACCAGCACAAAAAGAAGGGAAAAAAGGTGCTAATTTTCCTCGGACAGTTAAACGAATGTTCAGTGAGCTGGCCCATTTGGCTGCCACATGAGTGCGCAGAGCACGCCGTTCACACATCCGAACCTCGCACAGCATCACATGACTCTGCTCTGTTCATGTATTAATTGGACTTGATCTGAGACAATTGAGACTTCAGAGCAGTGGTCTTGTTTTGAGAAGCAGCACCAGCATATGAAATCTAGAACTAGACTAACTGCTTTTGGCACAGATCACATCCCTGTTGCAAACAGTTGAAACAGCCCTGTGACAGGGCGGGGTCCAGGTCGTGATTCTACACACCCGGTCCCTTATCAGGCTAGTCAAGCCTCCGAGAGGGATAAAGGACGACTGGACCCCAGTCGCAACAGAGAGAGAGAGAGAGAGAGAGAGAGAATTTACGGGCAGCGGCCCCATGTGTGTTTGTGTGTGTGTCTTTTTATTTAATTAAATATCATTTATATTGTCAAGCCTGTTCTCGCCTCCTCCTTGCCCATCATTAATTCCTTTACAAGTCCCAAAGCAGAACAAAACACAGTACACTTTTGTGTTATACTGTTGTGTGGATGGGCACAAAGAGGCAAGGGAAGAAAGAGTAGAGAAAGAGAGGATATGTAATTAAGCATTTATTTTACTTTTACACATTATATAATGTGCAATCCAGCCACAAAGCCATCCAGCCACTTGCACATCAACCCTGTATCCTCAGTAACTACGGCTTACATTATGGCTTCAATGGCTCCAGATATCACTCTGTGTGTTGTGTGTGTCTGTGTGCTTTGGGGGTGTTTGGCATGTGTGTTTGCTCACATATATGCTCTTCTGTGTGTAGCGCAGGTGCAGGTTGTGCAGAATGGCCCCATCGTGCAGGTCCTGTAGGGTTGCCATGTCCTCGACCCCAGTGATACTGCTGCTGTGCATGGGGTACACTCTCTGCCTGCTCACCGCATTCTGTTTATAGGTGTACACCTGCAACTCACATTTACAACACATATAAATATTAAAGTATGTTCTCTTTTATTTGAGTATTTGTGTATATGTGTGTGTAATAACAGATTATTATTTAACCACAATCCCAATAATAACCAGAGTTTTTTTTAGATTTGTTGCACAACATGGGACTTTTAACTAAAAACAAGACTGAAACATTTTGAAAAGTCAGAGACCTGGCTCCAAAACAATACTCTATAATTAAGCTTTTTATAGCCTATACATTCACCACTTTAAGAGTTATTTAATATAGGAATAAGGTTTATTATTATTCACAAGATATGAAGTTGGAGACACAATGTGTGTGCCTCGCTTCAATTTAGATAAAAATATGGATCCTCCGCTGGCCATAGAGGAACACAAAGGAATCATAATAAAATAAAGAATTTATAATAATAAAAACATATTTCCATATATTTTTGCTGAAAAATATAAAAGCAAATTTTCAGTTTGATTAAAGTTTTGTTGTTTGTTACTCTGGTTTCCGAATCCTCCTTTCCTGAACTGTCACATTATTATATTTCATATATAATTTTTTTAAATTTTTTATTGTTTAATTGCATAATTTGTACAATTTACAAGTATTTATACTGATTTGTTGAACACGTGCTAAAACTGGTACTGTCTCATTAACAAGTGTCTGTAGATGTACACGTTAACGAGAGAGACTCGAATGGCCTTACATCATCTCTGCTATGCATTATTAGAATACAATTTTTTTTTTATTAACAATTGACTATAAAGAACAAAAAGGGCATTAAAAGAGACATTATTCAATGACAAAACGGTTGAGTGGATCTCGTCTTTGGAATCGCATTACATGGAACAGCTTATACTCTGAACACGCAGTGAAAGGATCTCGCTGCTGAATAGTCCACCACTACACTACACAATTACTGGAGAATTAAAAATGAACATATTCCAGTCAGTTGCCAAATATATACATTTGGTTGCAAATGCGAGTGATTTCTTCTCATTGTTGAGGAGGGTTCGCATAGAGTAAAAGACTGATCTTGGATTTAAGAATCAAGATCATTCACGATGTATCGAAAAATCCATATTTTTACCCACCCCTATTCAAAAAGCAACTATCGGCAATGATTAATCAGTAAAACCCATATATCGGTCTGCCTCTAGTGACCAATGTTAGCAACTAAATGTAACATGATTGTCATTGAATGCCAACAATACAATTTTAACCACGTTGTTTGGTGGCTGCTTACTCCCTGGACGCCTGGAACTAATGACAATTAAAGTGTTTCGATTTCCAAAAACCCAAACACAAATGGATACATGGACTAAAGCAGTGAAGTGAGATGGCTAAACACCGCAAACTGCCACGATCCAACGAGTACACATACAAATTATTTTACAAATAAATAGCTACAGTAGAGTAACATGATTCTATGAGACCAGGCTGTTATGGTGTATAGTCATCTATGAAGAATGCTCAGGCTTGCATACAGAGGGCCCTATACTGGCACTTTAAGCCAGAAACAGTAGCTAGAGACATGAGCGAGAAACATGCTCAACTGAGAAGAAACAGACTCAAATAATGCAAGAAACAGACATGAACCGATTAAAGCATGAACGCTACTAGTGTGTCTATATTTTGCATCAGTTCACATGCTGGCTTCATTGAGTTTGTAGGCCAGATTTTCTCCATGTACCTGATAGTCTCTATGACAACAAAACGTCTGCTTGCCTCTTTACACACAGAGAAATGTGTGTTTGTGTAAAATGAGAGCACGCCACCTGTTCAGCAGTGCGAATTGATCTGAGGTGCACAGAGCAGATGTTAAGCTACAATTCCTGTGTAATGCACACACCACCCAGACATTTCTTACCTGTCCATAGTCAGTGTTAAAGACCACCACTCCACCAGAGCACGAGTCCACAGTACTGGGCACATAATGATCCTCCACCCAGAGCCACACACGACAACCCTGCCAAACACAAACACTTGTTATTAATATACTGAACTATAGTACAAACAATAACACATAAGCAACTGTTTTGTAATCCATGCATTATTTTGCTATTCTGTATTGTGATTTTTAGAATGACAGTGTCTGGAACATTTTTGAATTTATCACATTAAACTTGTTATCACAATAAAGGACCTGTTTGAGAATCAGAATAAGAAAGAGCTTTATTGCAAAGTATGCTTACACATACATGGAATTTGTCTTGGTGACAGAAGCTTCCAGTGCACAATCAATACAACAACAAAATAGAGATAAATAGAATAAAAATAAAAAGTGAATAGAAAATATTAGTATATATAGACATACACAATAAGACAAAATATAAAAAAGAAAAGATTCTCTGGAATGTGCTGCCAAATGTCCAGCAGTTTGTCCCTTGTAAAACTGATTGGAATAAAATTACTATACACAAGACAAACAAACAAAAACAACAAAAGAATTGGAGAGCTCCACATTTATGCTGCCATCCACGGCACCATCTTGAGAAGAATCCATAGAACAGCCAATAGGACAGAAAAAAAAGGATTTCATTAATAAGTTTCTCAGTTGTTTGAAAGAACAACCTCTGAAGCGGGTATTCTCATCAGTAATGTTTGTATATTAGGTTTAAAATAAAAAAAATCTAATAAAAAAGGAATATTTTTAGCTGAAACTCATTAAAGGGATAGTTCACCCAAAACATTGAAATTCTCTCATCATTCACTCTTATGCCATCCCTGATGTGTATGAATTTCTTTCAGTGTATGAATTTCACTCAAATTAAGATTTTTAGAAGAATTTCTCAGCTCCTTTGGGCCATACAATGCCAATGAATAGGTGCCAAAAATGTTGATGGTCCAAAAAGCACATAAAGTAATCCATATCACTCCAGAAGTTAAATCCATGTCTTCAGATACCTATCATATCAGTGATATGATAGGTGTGGGTGAGAAACAGATCAATACTTCAGTCATTTTTTGCTAGGAATTCTTCTACCTGCCCAGTAGGGGGTGGTATGCATGTGAATCACCAAAAACACAAGAAGAAGATTGTGAAGATTATCTGTTTCTCACCCACACCCATCATATTGCTTCTGAAGACATTGGTTTAACCACTGGATTATGGATTACTTTTATGCTGATTTATGTGACTTTTTTTATCTTAAAATATTGCCACCCATTCACTTGCATTGTATGGACCTACAGAGCAGAGTCATTATTCTAAAATTCTTCATAAAGGTCAGCAGATGAAAGAAAGTCATACACATCTGGGATAGCATTAGGGTGAGTACATGATGAGAGAATTTAGATTTTTGGGTGATCTATTCCTCTTACACACATGTAAAAACTGAATAGCGCACAGACTGATGGCAAAAACACGTGGTGATCTGAACATGCATGAATGGCTGTGAGGCCCCACTGAAGCATGCAGAAATGAACTTTAACCCCATTCCCCACTTCCAGTTGGATACACACATATAGACATGCATGCATTGACACACACACTGTCTGCACTGCATTATACTACAGTATTGTTTTAAGTCCAGTCCCACATTGCATTGTGGGTATTGTAGTGGGTCATAGCCTGCTATGTGCACATGTACAATATGAAAACTTCTGTTTGCACTGATGCAATCAGAATAGAATCTAGACAGCGTAATTAAAAAAAATAAATAAATGCACAGCCATAAATATTATCATGTTTGGTCTCCAAATGTCAAAACAAGAAAGTTTTAATCCAAACTATGGAATGCATATATTTGAAAAAGTAATTGAAAGCCAGCCTTTAAGAATTAGCCTTAAGTAACTAGTTAGTAACCCTTACAAATTCACAATAAGTAACCTGTTACTCCACTTGTGTCCTCAACTCAGCTTCTCTTTGTTTACCTCTCTTAACCATTCATTCATGCTGTGGCATAAACTCAACAGCCCTTCATAAGAGTTGTTACTCTGAACAGCGGAAACACAAAGACACACACACAGCTGTTGAATGATCAGAATTAGCTGTTATAGAACAGCTGTGCAGCTGGACACACACAATCACACACTTTCTCTCAACAGACAGCCTCTGTACTGTGTGTGTGTGTGTGTGTTAGCTTTCCTTATTCTGACAGAGTGTGAGAGCAGGACCCAGCACAGAGGAATATCTCTAATTTCAGCAGCAGTTAATATTTTGACTCTGCTGAAAACCATGTAAAACAGGGCTGCAACAATTAATTGATAATAAATAACTGAAATAGTTTCAAAGCAAATGCCATTTGTGGTAGCTTTTTTGGAGATCAAAACACTTTAACTTCTTTAGTTCCAGGTTCCATTATCCAGCCACAGAACAATATGGTCCACATTTTAATAACGGTATCTCACAACAATCGTGTAAATGTTAGTAACAATAATCATGTTAATGTCACTATAAATGAACCGCCTCCTGGTGTTGGTTTGAATGAGGATGATAGCTAGTAGGAAATGAAATGAAGGGACAAAGATGTCACTTCCTTAAACCGACAAATAGTCCTTGAAATGGTATACAGGCTAATT
This sequence comes from Xyrauchen texanus, assembly GCF_025860055.1. NCBI lineage: Eukaryota > Metazoa > Chordata > Actinopteri > Cypriniformes > Catostomidae > Xyrauchen > Xyrauchen texanus. The sequence goes on along the minus strand of NC_068281.1, from coordinate 10,533,629 downwards.
TGTGATTTTCTTTTACCCTGTGTAACGGAGCTCAATCCCATCACTAAAAATGGAATCTATTGTATGTTTATCAATGCATGAAAGACACCTAAAACATGGATCATAGATGAAACAGTTTATTAATATAATCATTGTAACTAGTTTATTTGCTTTTGTTGACTCTGGTGTCCCTAGAAAAGAGAAAATTATGTTTTAATATCATATCGGATTACTGCAATACCAGCTAATGTGTGTAATTTCTTTGCCACTAGTGCCACTGATAAACTGTTCTCAAACATCTTTCCAAAAATGCCTCCATCTCCAAACAAACATATTCAGACCTGTCCCAAATTCAAGCCATTGATTGAGTCAATGTTGTTCTGTCAGGCTGGACGGGCCACTCCAAACAAACAGAGGAATTTTATAGCGCCAGATAGACAGTGTTTACAGATTGAGAAGACACAACTTACAAATGACCAACTTATAGTTGTCTATGTATATTTGAAAAAGTTACACACAGTTTAACAAGTGATCACCATCTCAATGTACTGTACATGAACGAATACTAATACATTGATGTTGATATTGAGTGTGACAGTATTCTCTTTATGATATTTACATTCCCACTCTTTACACTGAAAGTCTGACCTCATGTCTGCCTGGTGGGTTTGTGGCAGAAAGTCAAACAGACATACAGACAGTCAGAAAGAAAGACAGACAGACAGGCAGGCAGGCAGGCAGACAGGCAGGTGGAAATATAGACAAAAATAAAGACAGACAAACAGAAAAAAAGACAGACAGACAAACAGAAAGAAAGACAGACAATCAGAACAAAAGACAGACATACAGACAGACAGACAGTCGGTCAGACAGAAAGAAAGAAAGAAATAAAGACATGTATGTATGTGCCTTGAAGCTTTTCTGGGCATTTGTTCAGTTCCTGTGCTAAAACAGATGGCTCAAGGGAATCACAGGTAGCAAAGAATCCAACTAAAACATCATCTACTCACAAAACTACTGCACAACTCCCAAATAAAACATCAGCGAATCCTAATTTCTTTTCATGTTGAGATAAAAGAAAAACCTTTGAAAAGCCTCTCACTTTGAAGTTAAAAAAGTGCACAGTGCGTGCGTGCATGTGTGTGTGTGTGTGTGTATGTCCTTGTATTGTTTCTAAACTCTTAAAATAATATCAGAGTTTTGGAGGGCATTCAGGCTGGGCGGGGTAAAAGATGAAACAGACCAGAGTTACTCTGTAATCTTAATGCTGCTTACCGAGCATGTTTAGAGCTTTCCACATGCACATACACACTTCTCCATAGCTCTGTCTCCATCTGTCCCCCTCTATTTCTTTCTCTAATTTGGCTGCAGGAAGTGAGGGATCAGATATCGTTTGGGTCAACAGGAAGACAGGCCAGTGATGAAGGGCATTTCTGCATACTTTCATCCCAAAGACACCAAATTCAGCTCTCTCACACCAGTGTGACCTGGATGCATGTATGTATGGAAGGTTTAGGTTAGGTGTTCAGACCACTTTCATAGACCAAATATAACCAAACTTACTCACCAAGCAACTCACCCAAAACACACACACACACACACACACACACACACACACACACACACACACACACACACACACACACACACACACGCTCGTCCATTACTCCATAGCTACATGACCTACTTTTCCAAACACAGTCTCATTTTCTCTCTCTCGCTCTCTCCAACAGTGAAAAATGTGTGTTTATACTTCACAATGAGAGTGAGCAGTGAAAAAGATGGGCTGTATAAACTTGCACAGAACAAAGACAAAGATCATCTTCGTGCATCATACATGATTGTGTGTGTGCCAGGCTAATGTCCTTTGCACCTGGCCATAGTTTAGTAGCATCACAGAAATTGAATTGTTATGAATCATAACAGGAAGTTCCCTTATCATGTGTTTTCTTCATCTTTGTAATTATAATGCGTCAGTCATTTGTGAACAAATGCAATCAAGTATTTGTGTGCATGTATTTATTGTCTTGACGGTGTTGTTCCAGCAATGTTGAAAGATTTACAGTAATACGGAGCACTCACACAGTCTTTAACTTTCAGAACAAAATTGGATAAATACAAAATGAATCAACTAACAATTCTCGCCTTTGGTCTCTCTCTCTCTCTCTCTCTCTCTCTCTCTCTCTCTCTCTTCCACTTTCTCTCAATTAGTGTGAATACTAGGTGGATTTTGTATCCTGAGTATCAAACTCCTCTTTACAAGCAGCTTTAAATCGCTGTGCTGTGTAATCATTAAGCTAATCACAAGATTTAATGTGTGTGTGTGTGTGTGTGTAACACAAAGGATTAACTTACTCCCAGAAAGGGGTACATGGCCGTGTGTGTTTGTATGTGTGTGTGTGGGGGGGGCAAAATTATTCCCAGAAGTTAAAACAAAACCACAGGTCAATGGACGTCCTCTAAAGGTAAAAAAATTATTAGTAATTAAAGTAAATAAATGCTGTTATTCTTAAAATGCTATATATTTTAAGAGGTAGGGTTAGGGTTACAGTAAGTCTGTAATACTTATAATTGACCCTTCACTAAGCTCCACCCCACTTGGTTACCGTTGCTCATTCTGACAATCTTTGCTGAACTGGCCATAGGAATGAATGGGAGATTGCCGGGAACAGCGTGTTTTTGGCAAAATATTCTCATAAACTGAAAGGATATTATTTTTTTATGAGCTGGAACGAAGAGTGATATTGCAAAGCATTTTCATTAGGGATGGGCATTTAGAGCAATTTTGTAGTCATGTACTCCAGTACATAAAAAAATGTGTAATAGATTACTTTTAGGATTTAAGCTAGTAAAAAAGAGGATGACATACATATGAAAGGGTTTTTACAAATGAGCTAACTTCCACAACCTTTGAACCTGTTCCAATGTTGCTCACGGTAGCAAAGGCACAAAAGAAAATACATTTTTGATGTTTTTTACTAGTTGAATATTTAACTTCCTGAGATTCGAGCATGGCTGCTGTGTGCATTTTCCATTTCCCTTTTTGATTTGTAACTAATAGTCCCTAACTAACATACAAATAAATGTTTTTTTTTTTTATAAATATCTAATTTATTTGAAGAGCAAATATTTTTCCTAAAAATGTTGGGGACTGTGAAACTACTGTTAAATAAATCCAAGCTATAGAATGTCAGATTTTTCTTTTTCTTATTATGTTTCCAGGAGTGTTGGTTATTCATGTTTTTTTTTTTTAAACGTCATAGACATAACAGCTGATTTTCTGTAAAGCTTCTTTGGAACCATTTTTATTGGGAAAAGCACAAATAAAAATTTGCTGACTTGATTTAACTTTTATGTTTTTTCTACTTTGGTAACACAATTTTTAAATTCTCACTTTGCACTGTCAAACAAACAATTGATAGCCAGGGCTGAAGCATTTTACATATCAGAAATTACTAACACAATTAAATCTGATTCAAAATAATGGCCAGCATCATCCAATGACTGCCAGACATGTTAAAATAACATGTATCATTATAAACTCAGAATCTATGTACTGATTACCATTGTCACATGTCTGCCAATCGTGATCAACAGAACACTGTATGTGCAGAACTCAGCTGTAATTTAACATGAATCAGCTGCTTGCGCAGGAGCATTTGGCAGAGACAACATTCAGTGGCGCGTGCAACAGCATTCATCTGTCATCATTTGGACCGGAGCACGCTTGTTTACACTTCTCTGGCCATCGTTAAGTTACACTGCTTTCCAAAACATGAACCTGGTGAGCATGTTAGATTGTGTCTTATTCAATGAATGTTAACATGTTACTTACAATAAAAGTGCTACCTAAGATAAAAAGAAGAAAACATTTTTGGCCCCCATCAAGTTTTCATTTGGATAATCTTGCCACCGCAAGAAAGTAATTGAAGAGCCCTGCTCTATGTGATAATGCACAGTGAATATTCTTTGGATTTCTAAGGAAAAAAGCCCTATAGTCCACGTCAGTGGTCACATTGTGCCGTTTTCATGATAAATCAATGAAAATTTCAAAATAGCATATCAGCATTTGTGGCATAATATTGATTACCACAAAAAAATATTTTGACTCATCCCTCCTTTTCTTTAATAAAAAGCAAAAATCTGGGTTACAGTGAGGTACTTACAATTGAATGGGGCCAAGCTGTAAACATTAAAATACACACTGTTTCAAAAGTATTGCCACAAGAGGTAAACAATATGTGTATTAACATGATTTTAGTGCATTCAAATCACTTACTAACTTTTCTGTGTGAAGTTATAGCCAATTTTACAAATTCGTTGCTATTACATAGCAGTAAAAAACCCTAAAACTACTGTAATAATGACAGTTTAAACAACTTCACAGCTCAAATACCTGAGTTTTGACAGAAATATTAATATAAGTGCTTTTATAAAATAATTCGCTTCACATATCTTCTTCAAAACCCTCCAAATATTGGCCACATTCACATCCATTGTAAGTGCCTCACTGTAAAATCGATTTATGTATTTTTTTTAAAGAAAAGGAGGGACAATTTGAAATGAATTTTTGTGGTAATCAACATTATGCCACAAATGCTGACGATTGAGCTTAACTTATATTGCACTCAGAATATTAATTTAATCCATTCACAAACTCACATTTACTGCTTTCTGATCAGCTGCTTTCTCTTAGGACAACAATAACCTGTAGTGTTTATTTTCCCAGAGTTTCACTCCTTTCTGCTGAAGATGTTCAAATATTGCCTGCGACTCTGATTGGCCACCTCACAGGAAGAGCTTTACCTTTGCTTAAGCTCCGCCCATAGCGACTGCAAAGAGGCATTAACCTCAGTGACACTGCTGTGCAAACACAGCCATATACAAACACACCTAAAAAAATGGACATGTACGTCTGCAACCATAACTGCAAACAGAAATGTGTGCATGTGCATCAAAGCCAAACCAAAACACACAAACAGCAGAAGAAAATGGAAGGGCAGTATGTATACGAAATTAAACTGCATCTAAAGCTATGTATGAGACAGGAATCTCTTTTTCTCTCTAAGGTTAGTCATGTAGAAGTGATGTCTTTGAGACAGGCATTCACAAGCTCAGCTCTTCTCCGCATTCCATGTGCAAGTTTCGGCTGAATAGACTGACTTCCACTGCTCTTACTCTTTTCATAAACACAGCTCCTTTTGTTCAGAAACGATTCGCCCGCTAGATACGCAGCAGCCGGTGGATATTTGACACTATTGTGTAAAGTTGGTGCAGTTTGTGCTCAAGCAGCTACTGCTTTTTTTTCTGCCTCCCTTCATGATAACGAAACACTTAATAGATAATCCATATTTCTGATTCGGAGAAGGTGTGTTGAGTTTCGAGGGGATTTATTTAATTAGGGCCACACACCTTCACAGCTGAAAAGCACAGTCTGGCGGTCATAACGATCTGCCCTCTAGCCAATATTGGGAGCATTCACTTATGACGCACACAGCGACGACTCAAGGGAGAGGCTCGTGCTACTGATCATCATCTCGCGCTCATGTCATGATCAGGTCACGAGGGATGAATAATACTACTGTCTGATTTCTGTCAACACCAGTCGTGACAAGCATTAACCCAGAACTACTACTAAAAATTTTATTATTAATATTATTATTATACAAATACAGTAATATTATAATATACACTGATGGTCAAAAGTTTGGAATAGTGTACAGATTTTGCTGTTTCGGACGAAAATTGGTATGGTATAGTATAGTCAGGACATCACTGATGTAAAAAACAGCCCCATCACTATTTGAAAAAAGTAATTTTTGATCAAATCTAGACAGGCCCCATTTCCAGCAGCCAGTACTCTAACACCTTATCCTACACAGTTGAAAGCTATTTGGTTTGTTAAATGAAGCTTAACATTGTCTTTGTGTGTGTTTTTTTTTAAAGTTGCCACAATATGCAATAGATTGGCATGTCTTAAGGTCAATATTATGTCAAAAATGCAAAAAAGAAACAGCTTTCTCTAGAAACTCATCAGTCAATCATTGTTTTGAGGAATGAAGAACATACAATGCTTGAAATTGCCAAAAAACTGAAGATTTCACACAAAGGTGAACACTACAGACTTCAAAAACAAAGGACAACTCTTAAAAGGACAGAAAGAGATGTGGAAGGCCAGATGTACAACTAAACAAGAAAATAAGTACATCAGAGTGTCTAGTTTGAGAAATAGACGCCTCACATGTCCTCAGCTGACAGCTTCATTGAATTCTACCCGCTCAACACCAGTTTCATGTACAACAGTAAAGAGAAGACTCAGGGGTGCCTTATGGGAAGAATTGCAAAGAAAAAACACTTTTGAAACAGAAAAACAAAAAGAAAAGTTTAGAGTGGGCAAAAAAAAAAAATAGATAATTGGAAAAGAGTGTTATGGATCTTAACCCCATTGAGTTTTTGTGGGATCAGGTAGACTGTCAGGTGTGTGAGAAGAGCCTGACAAGACACATCTATGGCAGGTGCTACAGGAAACATGGGTGAAATGTCACCTGAGTATCTGGACAAAATTACAGCTAGAATGCCAAGGATCTGCAAAGCTGTCATTGCTGCATGAATACATTTTGAAGAAATTTAAGAAGTTCTGAATTGTTTTTTTCAAATTGTGAATGTGAAAAAAAATATTTCACTGTATATACACAGAAATGTATATATAATGTGTGACAATAGATCAATTATTATTATTATTGATAGTAATTTTTCACATTATTAATGTCCTGAGCTTACATTGTGATCAGTTGAATGCCACTTTGGTGAATAAAAGTAACAATTTCTTTCCATAAGAGCAAAAACTGTACATTATTCCAAACGTTTGGCTGCCAGTGTAAATATAAATATAATAACAAATGTATCATCATAGGCCAATAAATACTAAAATTAATCTAATCTGTGAAATCTAATAAATGCAATACGTTTATATTAAGTTGTAGTATTATACTAATGTTTTAATTGCATGCTTGTACATAAACTAATAAATAAAATAAAACAATACATATATTATTCACAAAAATGAGCAATATAAAAGTTCGGATGACATGAAAGTACCGAGATTATGTAATATTTTTTGAAACCTGATCTGTTTTAAAGTTTTATTTTGTAATTTACATAGGGAATCCACAAAACCCTTTATCTCAGAGCAAATGCTTACAAGCTGTCACTGGTATTGTGGATATAATAATGTTATAAGAGCTATATTTACTGAAAAGAGGCTGAGTTGCAAGACTATTTGTTAATTCAGCGAATGTACACGCTGAAGTGTGCACGCTGAGTGTTTATGTTTGGATGTCTAATAATAGCGGTGGAATGTAGAGGAGGAAATGAGAAGAAAGGTAAGTAATTGCCTGCGAGCTCCGCTGGGAACGGTCCCAAACGGCAGGAGCCCAAACAGTTTAGATCCGTTACAAAACCGGGCCATGTGTGAGCGAGTCGCGCGCACACACATCAACACACACATACGCACGCGCACACATGAACATTTAACAAACTATAGGAAAGAGAGCAACACAAGCGAAGAAAAAATATATACCTTGTAATTTTCACATTACAAATCAATGGAACTTGATTTAGCGACTTTCAGGCGTTTTGTTCTATGCAACAGAGATAGTGGAAAATCGATCTGGCAAACATTATATACAAATATGACAAGTATATTTTGATATCAAACTTACCTCGGTGAAAAAGTTATCCATTGTTCTTATAATTATTACTATCTGTGGTCCTCATAAGAGTCGACGAGCCGACTCATGAGTGACACACAAGGTGAAAAGAGCCAGACAAGTCCCTCACTCACTGCATCTCACTGTCCGGTAACCACTGAAGCTTATCTTTTTCTCTCTTTCGCAGAAACACGTCTTTGTTTCAGACCATACAGATGTAAGAAGCTCTCATGTGCCCCGCTGCAAGTCACGAGAGCAAGAAAAACAGGAATAGGCTATCTCACGAGCGCTGTGACAGGGGGGCTCGCGAGACCCATGTGTGTATTCGTGACGGGATGAAGATGCGGCGCGAGGACACTTTGTATGCCGGTGTGACATGCGCCTCCGTAAGCAGCGAGGGCTTCGTCTCCTGCCAAGTTGCAAAGACTCCGCTGAGTCGGCTCGCTGTCCTGTGGCTCCTCCCCGCGCACAGTTTAAAAGGCAAAACTTCTGGAGCCCCGTAGCCTTGCGCGCTCCGCCTGCTCTTCCCGTGTTGAGGACACGCGAGAGATAGTCGACGCAACTCCCGATGTCTTTTTCGTAGACTCATTGTTTGTAAAACGTAACGAAAGTGAAATTATTATTATTAAAAATTAAGTACATGATAGAGGTAAATGGGAATTGATAAATTATGTTGAAAAGTGCGTGTTCTTGTTCCTCGCTGCTGTCAACACACTGATCACATAGCCTAAACACATTGTGTTTGAGAAACAAAACACTGATTGTTGTCAAATGAGCACCTAGCCAATTTTGTAACCCTCCTCAATCCGCTCTTCTTTCACTCTGAACCTCATTCCAGAGAGCTGAAAATGTCAAGGTGTAATCTAATTACATAGTAATTAGGTAATTACATAATTACCCAAGTAACAAGTAATTAGTAATCTAATTACTTATTACTAATATTCCAATTAGTCATCTAATTACTTGGGTAGTACAACAAATTGTGTAGCGCAGTGTTTCTCAACCTTTTTTGGATGAACTTCCTTCCCTTTCGTACAAATGTGTACCAACACCTATACTACTCCAAGTCAAAATGAACGTTTTTATGCAAAGACGAACTTGATTAATATGACTTATAAACGCCCCCCATTTGTAACCTAACTCTCCCATCTCTACTGATCTGCTTTCAGCGCCCCCTGGGGGGCGGTACTGCCCCCATTGAGAACCACTGGTGCAGGTTTTGAGAGTAGTTACTGACTTTCAAGTAAGTGAATTACTTTACAGTGAATAACATTACACATCTTCTATAGCCACTTGTCCTATGCAGGGTCGCGAATAGTGCTGGAGCTTACCTAGCTGTCTCGGTAGAAGGTCCATCACAGGGCAACACACACATACATACACATTCACAATCAGACTCTCACTCACACCTACAGGCAATTTAGGGTCTCTAATTAACTTAACCTGCATGTCTTTTTGAACTATAGTGGAAACTGGAACATGGGGAGAACATGCATACTCCACACAGAAAGGCCCAGTTGTGCCGGGACAGTATTTCTAAAATAATACTAGGCTTTATATGTAAAATACATTATAAACATGCATTACACTAATGTGTAGAACTGTTTTGATTTTTTGAGACGGCTGAATGGTGTGCCCTCTAATGAGTCAATGAACAAGAGCAAATGTAGACATGATTTTGAATTCATTGAGCAGAAAATAAAAACATTTCTGTGAAATGTGTTTTAGAACGTATCTTAAAAATAATAGGAATGTGTCTCTGAATACGATTATTTTTTGATTATGTAATCAGTAAAGTCAGTAATCTGATTACAATTTTAGAGTAGTAGTGTTATGAATAATTTTTTTTTAGTTACTTACTCAACACTGGCGGCAATGGACTGATTGATCATGTGTAACCAGTCATGTGTAACACTCCCGATTTTACTGGGTTTCTCACTTTTTTCCACCCCCTCCCCTCCCACTGTACTTCTGATTTACAATTTCTCCCGATAAACTCGTGATTTTCTGCATCCACACTTTGCTCATGAGAATCTTTTAGACCTCCAGGTAGGGTAGCCACCTGTTCCATAAAATATAGGATGCAATTTTATCCCATAAACTGGTCAGATGATGTCACGGCTAATTACGAACTAATTTCACATTGATACAAGTTGGAAATTGTTCATACGTAAGGGGTCATCAGAAAAGTCCACACATTGTTCTGAAAGATGCTGTTACGATCCCGTGTTGTCTGCCCCGTGTTTTCTGTTTCACTCGTCACTGATCAAGCTCCATGTCACGTTTTCCTTGTTGTCCGCCCCGTGTTTCACTGTCCTTGTCTAAAAACTACAATTCCCACAATTCCCGGCCTCCTTCACTGCCTGCACTCATCATTGTTCTCACCTGTGTCTTGTTCAGTCTTCATTGTGTCTGTGTATTTAAACCCTGGTTCTTTGTTCAGTCCTTGTCGATCGTTGTTGTATGTTTATAATGTTTTAGCCTGAGCCCTCGTCAGCCACGGTCAGCGAGCTTGAGCCCTCGTCAGCCACGGTTAGCGAGCCTGAGCCCTCGTCAGCCATGGTCAACGAGCCTGAGCCCTCGTCAGCCCCGGTCAACCAGTCAGAGCCATTAGCCCCCGATGTCAGTGAGCCAGCGCCTGTAGCCTTGACCGTCCCTGAGCCAGCGCCTGTAGCCTCGACCGTCCATGAGCCAGTGCCTGTGGCCAAGACCGTCCAAGAGCCAGCGCCAGTGGCCATGACGGTCCAAGAGCCAGCGCCAGTAGCCATGACCGTCCAAGAGCCAGTGCCAGTAGCCATGACCGTCCCAGAGCCAGCGCCAGTAGCCATGACCGTCCAAGAGCCAGCGCCAGTAGCCATGACCGTCCAAGAGCCAACGCCCCTCGAGCCTTCCAAGGCTCCGCCTCTCAAGTCTCTCAAGTCTTCCAGGGCTCCTCCTCCCGAGCCTCCCAGGGCTCCGCCTCTCAAGTCTCTCGAGTCTTCCAGGGCTCCTCCTCCCGAGCCTCCCAGGGCTCTGCCTCCCGAGCCTTCCAGGGCTCCGTCTCTGGAGTCTTCCAGGGCTCCTCCTCCCGAGCCTTCCAGGGCTCCGCCTCCCAAGTCTCTTGAGTCGTCCAGGGCTCCTCCTCCTGAGCCTCCCAGGGCTCCGCCTCTCAAGTCTTGAGTCTTCCAGGGCTCCTCCTCCCGAGCCTCCCAGGGCTCCGGCTCTCAAGTCTCTCGAGCCTCCCAGGGCTCCTCCTCTCGAGCCTCTCGATCCTCCCAGGGCTTCGCCTCTCGAGTCTCTCGAGCCTCCCAGGGCTCCACCTCTCAAGCATCTCGAGCCTCCCAGGGCTCCGCCCCTCAAGTCACCCGAGTCTTCCAGGGCTCCACCCCTCAAGTCACTCGAGTCTTCCAGGGCTCCGCCCCTCAAGCCTCCTGAGTCTTCTACGGCTCCGCCTCCAAAGTCCTCCTTGGCTCCGCCCACCACGGTTCCGCCTCCTGGTCCACCCAAGGCCTTACCACCTGAGTCTGCCATGGCTCAACCTGCCTCTGCTCCGCCCACAGTGTCTCCCACGGCTCTGCCTGCCTCTGCTCCGCCCCCAGGGTCTCCTGCGGCCTTGCCTACGCCTCCTTCGGCACCGCCACCCAAGTCTTCGACTGCTCCGCCTCAGAAGTCCTCCTTGGCTCCGCCAGCTCCCCTAGTGGCTACTCCTCCTCCCAGGCCCCCTGAACCAGCCCTTGCCCTATGGCCACCTCCTAGGCCACCTAAACCTGTCCCTGTCCTGTGGCCACCTCCCAGACTTCGTGAACCAGTCCTTGCCTTGTGGCCACCTCCCTGGCCTCCTAAACCTGTTCCTACCCGGTGGAGTCTCCCCAGGCCACCTGACCCGGGCCCTGTCTCACACCCCCATAGACTGCCTGCCTGCCGTCTTGGTCTCCCTGGTCTACCTGTCGGCCCCTTGCGCCTCCGTGGACTGCCTGTCTGCCCTCTTGGCCTCCCTGGTCTGCCTGTCTGCCCCTGTGCCCCCGTGGACTGCCTAATTGCCCCTTTTGGCCCCATGGACTGCCTAATTGTCCCTTGTGCCCCTTTCGTCTGTCTGTTTCCCCCCCGGGTCTATCCCCTCACTCCTTGGTCATTTTTTTGTTTTTGTTGTTTTTGTGGGTCTTTTCCCCTCTAGGACCGTCTGGAATTCGGTCCTTTTGAGGGGGGCCTATGTTAAGATCCCGTGTTGTCTGCCCCGTGTTTTCTGTTTCACTCGTCACTGATCACGCTCCATGTCACGTTTTCCTTGTTGTCCGCCCCGTGTTTCACTGTCCTTGTCTAAAAACTACAATTCCCACAATTCCCGGCCTCCCTCACTGCCTGCACTCATCATTGTTCTCACCTGTGTCTCGTTCAGTCTTGTGTCTGTGTATTTAAACCCTGGTTCTTTGTTCAGTCCTTGTCGATCGTTGTTGTATGTTTATAATGTTTTCTAGTGTTTCTTGATGTTTGTTCATGCCTGTTCATGTTTTCTCCTGAGTGTTCGTTCGAGGATTACCTTGCCCTTCGTGTGTTACGATCCCTGTGTTCTCTGTTTTCACTAGTCACGTTTATGTCACGTTTATGTCACCTTTCATTGTGGTCTGCCCCGCGTTTTCCGTTTCACTCTCGCCAGTCGCGTCCCATGTCACTCTTCCTTGTTGTCCGTCCCGTGTTTTCCGTTTCACCGAACACGCTCCCTGTCATGTCTTCCTTGTTGCCCGCCTGTGTTTCACTGTCTCTGTTAGAACTACACTTCCCTTCGTCCTCACTCCTCATCACCGCTTATTGTCCGCACCTGTCGCCTATTTTGTTATCACCGTGTCGATCTATTTAAACCCTGTCGTTTCCTCTCTCCGTTGTCGTTCGTTGACGTTTCATGTTCGTGCTCCTCGTGCCTATGTTCCTGTACGCTCCTTGTTCTTGTTCCCTTGAGTACCCTGTTCGTCCGAGGTTAACCCTGCCGTTCTTCAGCCCTCCGTGGATGTTTGCTGTCTGTTCACTCCTGCACCCCTTCTGTCTATTACCCAGTGTTCCAGTTTAGTTTCTTTTCCCATCGTGGACCTTTCATTTGTTCCTGTGTTTGTGTCATTATTATTTTCTTGCTAATAAAGAACCGCATTTAGACCCGAACCTCACGTCTGCCTTCTCCTACCTTCACATTATCATAACAGAACGAACGACCCACTATGGATCTAGCAGTTCAGCAAGCCAACTTCCAACTACTCTGCCTGAAGCAAGGGGGCCGACCGGTGGAGGTCCACATCGGCGACTTTCTCGAGCTGGCTAACGTCTCTGACTTCCCGGACTCTGCCCTGGTGGTCTTCTTTAGGGACAACTTGAACCCCTCGCTGAGGGAGCGGTTGCCACAGGCAACGCACAGCTGGACTCTCTGCGACTTCCTGGAGGCGACCCTACTAGTGTGCGGCTCACCGCTCACTGTGGGCGTCGCTGAGGAGGTTCCTACCTCACCACCCACAGTGGAGACCCTCAGCCATCCCTGGAGCTCCCTGTCACACCAGCCCCACCTGTCAGCGAGCAACCCCCCACGCCAGTTGCTTCCCTTGAACTTGCACGGTCAACTTCCTCTGCCCGGAGGAGGAAGAGAAGACGGGCTTCCACCTCCCGGCCCACGCCTGCCCCGGTCTGCGAGCCAGAGCCCACGCCTGCCCCGGTCTGCGAGCCAGGGCCCACGCCTGCCCCGGTCTGCGAGCCTGAACCCTCGTCAGCCACGGTCAGCGAGCCTGAGCCCTCATCAGCCATGGTCAGCGAGCCTAGAGCCCTCGTCAGCCACAATTAGCGAGCCAGAGCCCTCGTCAGCCACGGTCAGCGAGCCTGAGCCCTCGTCAGCCACGGCCAGCGAGCCTGAAGCCAACTAGGAACAGTGTACCAGCACATACCACGGTCAACCAGCCAGTGCCTGTCGCATCAGCGGTCAGTGAGCCAGTGCCTGTCGCCTCAGAAGTCAGTGAGCCAGTGCCTGTCACCTCAGAGGTCAGTGAGCCAGTGCCTGTCGCCTCGGTCGTCCCTGAGCCAGTGCCTGTAGCCTCGACCGTCCTTGAGCCAGTGCCTGTAGCCTCGACCGTCCCTGAGCCAGCGCCTGTAGCCTCGACCGTCCCTGAGCCAGTGCCTGTAGCCTCGACCGTCCCTGAGCCAGCGCCTGTGGCCTCGACCGTCCCTGAGCCAGCACCAGTAGCCGTGACCGTCCAAGAGCCAGCGCCAGTAGCCGTGACCGTCCAAGAGCCAGCGCCAGTAGCCAGGACCATCCAAGAGCCAGCTCCTCTCGAGCCCTCCAGGGTTCCGCCTCTCAAGCCTCTCGAGCCTTCCAGGGCTCCGCCTCCCGAGCCTTTCAGGGCTCCACCCCTCAAGTCTCTCGAGTCTTCCAGGGCTCCTCCCCTCGAGTCTTCCAGAGCTCCTCCTCTCGAGTCTTCCAGGGCTCCTCCTCCCGAGCCTCCAAGGGCTCCGCCTATCCAGTCTCTCGAGTCTTCCAGGGCTCCTCCTCCCGAGCCTCCCAGGGCTCCTCCTCCTGAGCCTCCTAGGGCTCCGCCACTCAAGTCTCTCTAGTCTTCCAGGGCTCCTCCTCTCGAGTCTTCTGGGGCTCCTCCTCCCGAGCCTCCGCCTCCTATGGCTCAGCCTCCCACGGCTCCGCCTCCCGCGGCTCCGCCTCCTGCGGCTCAGCCTCCCGCGGCTCAGCCTCCCGCGGCTCAGCCTCCCTAGGCCTCGCCACTAGAGGTCCCTACGGCGCACCCTTCCTCGGCTCCGCCTTCGAAGCCTTCCAGCTCACCGCCTGAAGAGCCTCCTACGGCGTCACCTCCCTCGGCTCCGCCGCTAGAGCCACCCTCGGCTCCGCCTCCGAAGCCTCCCTCAGCCTCGCCTCCGACGCCTCCAAGGTCCTTCCCGGCTCCGCCTCTCCCGGCTCGGCCTCCGAAGCCTCCCTCGGCTCCGCATCCGGCGCCTTCCCCAGCTCAGCCTCCTGAGCCATCCTCGGCGTCGCCCCCTGAGCAGTCCTTGGCGCCGCCTCACAAATCTTCTACAGCTCCGCCTTCGAAGTCCTCCTTGGCCCCGCCTACCACGGCTCCGCCTCCTGAGCCCCCCTCGTTTCCGCTTCCAGGGCCCGCTTCGCCTCCTGAGCCTCCCTCGGCTCCGCCTCCCGGGCCTTCTATGCCATCGCCTCCCTCGGCTCCGCCTCCTGAGCCTCCCACGGCCCTGCCTACGCCTCCTTCGGCGCCGCCTCCCAAGTCTTCTACGGCTCCGCCTCCGAAGTCCTCCTTGGCTCCACCTCACACGGCTCCACCACCCTCTGTCCTGCGGCCACCTCCCAGGTCTCCTGTACCGGCGCCTGCCCAGAAGCCAGCTCCCAGGCCACCCAAACCAGTTCCTACCCGGTGGACGCCCCCAAGGCCACCTGACCCGGTTCCCTTCACACACCCCCAGAGACTGCTTGCCTGCCCTCTCGGCCCCCCTGGTCTGCCAGTCTGCCCCCCCGGGCTCCCTGGTCTGCCTGCCTGCCCTTGGTGCCCCCGTGGACTGCCTAACTGCCCCTTATGCCTGCGTGGACTGCCTAGTTGCCCCTGGTGCCTCTGTGGACTGTCTTTGTGTCCCTTGTGCCCCCCTTTGTCTGTCGGTTCTCCCCCCGTTCTAGCCCCTCTCTCTGTGAACATTTTCGTTGTTGTTTTGTCATTTTTGTTATTATTTCGTTCGTTAGGACCGTCTGGAATCCGGTCCTTTTGAGGGGGGCTAATGTTACGATCCCTGTGTTCTCTGTTTTCACTAGTCACGTTTATGTCACGTTTATGTCACCTTTCATTGTGGTCCGCCCCGCGTTTTCCGTTTCACTCTCGCCAGTCGCGTCCCATGTCACTCTTCCTTGTTGTCCGTCCCGTGTTTTCCGTTTCACCGAACACGCTCCCTGTCATGTCTTCCTTGTTGCCCGCCTGTGTTTCACTGTCTCTGTTAGAACTACACCTCCCTTCGTCCTTGTCGTAAAAGACCGCATTTAGATCCCAACCTCCCGTCTGCCTTCTCCTGCCTTTCCTGCAATCTGTGGCAGTGGGGGCGTGGTCAAGCGCTATCTGACCACAGAATGTGCTGGTGTTGTGTGCCGAGATTTACAAGCTCCTTGCAAAAAACACAATAGAGACTGCCCCAGACTGTGACACACACAGCGAGATTTACAGCAGTTATTTCCTCGTTCTGGAGAAAGACAGCAGGCCCATTGTAGTTCTGAGACGCTTGAATTATATTATTATATTGTGTGTATATTGTGTTGTAAAAACAAAGGGAATTGAAAGCTTACCTTGTACTGAAGACCTGTTTCCTGTCCTCCTTCCTGTAAAGTCCCGGGTTTCGGCACCAGTGTAAGGCTTCTCACAGGAAGGAGGACAGGAAACAGGTCTTCAGTACAAGGTAAGCTTTTAATTCCCTTTGTTTTTACAACACAATATACACACAATATAATACAAGCGAACTGAGTTGGCTTGTCGTCTCTCTCGGACTGGAGGCTCTGTGTCTGCTTTTATGCCGCTCTCCTCATGCTCACTGGAATTAGAGACAGGTGTTAGGCATAATTTAGCTCAGGTGTAAGCGCCCTTACCGCTTTCCTCTCCCGGACGGGCGCTTGACCACACCCCCGCTGCCACACAATCATAATACATGCTAATGTGCATGTTGTTGTAAGGGGCTATCTGAAAAGTCCACACATTGTGCTAAAACTGTTGCTAAAAAATTATTATTATTGAAAAACAGAAGGTTCAATATAAATGTTCAGTAAGATATATAAAATTACACAGATCAAACTATTTTAAATACAATCACAAAATTACTTATAAAGACAAGTACAGGTGAGATAATACATACAAAAACATAAAACACACACAACCTAGTTGAAACCTTTTACAATAACGCCAGGATTGGCTATGGATTTTAAGCCCCGCCCTTTTAAGCACTGAGTTGTCCGGTATAAAAGAAGCAAAGAATGCGATAGAGGTTGTTTCAACTGAATTCATATCTATGCTGTCCTGCTGCACGAATGTGTGGCAAGCCCTCACAGGTGTGTCAGACTGGGTGTTTAAAATGAGCACGGTCATACGATTCAGTTTGTATGCCGGCCACCTTGCTTCACCTGTGCTTTGCAATCTGTGGTCCGACCACAGAATGTGCTGGTGTTGTGTGCCGAGATTTACAAGCTCCTTGCAAAAAACACAATAGAGACTGCCCCAGACTGTGACACACACAGCGAGATTTACAGCAGTTATTTCCTCGTTCTGGAGAAAGACAGCAGGCCCATTGTAGTTCTGAGACGCTTGAATCGCATGCTCATAACATGTCCATTCAAAATGTTAACTCAGAAACAGATCTTATTGCTCATCCATCCTCAGGACTGGTTTGTATCAATAGATCAATTGCACCACGTTACAGCAGGCTTTTTAAATTTGCGTTAGAGGGAACTGCGTATCAATTTAAGGTCCTTAAATATCGGTGAACACCCAAATATTCATTTCAGTCTGTCTCTGACTCCCCGCACGCTCACGAAATGTATCGATGCGGCGGTCGGCCCATTGAAAATGAATGGTGTGCGTGCTTTGAATTACCTTGGTGATTGATTATTACTAGACAATCAGAGGCACTACTGAGCGAACACAGAGACTTGCTGCTTTGCCATATGGAAAATCTGGTCTAATGTCAACTGGCAAAACACACACTTTTCCCCAGCCAGTAAATCTCTCTTTTTGGAACTTGTCTCGACTCCTCATGAACAAGCATTTACAGACCATTCTTCAGTGTCTATCTCAACTCAAACTGGAAAAACATTACCACTGAAGTCATTTCAGAGAATGCTGAGTTTTATGGCGACAGCATCCGCTGCCATACCATTAGGTCTGTTACATATGAGACCTCTCCAGTACTGGCTATGTTCCACATTGCGCCTGGAGCTTCAGGTCCATGTGCATTGCGTTGACTCGCCAATGGCTGGCTGCTCTAGCCCCATGGACAGCCCCGCCTTCTACCAACAGGGTTTTATGCTGGGTCAAATTTTCAGAAGGAAAGTGCTGACCACAGATGCGTCCAACACAGGTTTGTGTGCAGTGTGAGATGAATGCCCAACTTTGAACTTTGGCATGTCAACCTTCTAGAGCAGGGGTGTCAAACTCGGTTCCTGGAGGGCCACAGTCCAGCAGAGTTTAGCTTCAACCCTAATTTAACACACCTGAAGCAGCTAATCAAGGTCTTCAGGAGTGCTTGAAGATTACAAGGAGGCATTTTGGAGCAGGGCTGGAACTAAACTCTGCAGGGCTGTGGCCCTCCAGGAATGGAGTTTGATACCCCTGTTCTAGAGCTACTGGCTGCCTTTCTAGCTTTGAGAGCTTTTATTCCGACATCGTGAATCACCACATTCTGATTAATTCAGACAACACAACAGTAGTGGTGTATATAAGTCCATGTATGGCCGGCAAAACTCAAGTATGCATTTCCCCCGGTTGCCTCCATTCTGTCATTAGCAAAGCCTGAGTGGACATGAAAACTGTTCTGTTAAATGCGCCGAAATGGTCCAATCAGTCTTGTTTTCTGGAAATGGTAAAAATACTGGACAGGCCTCCATGGAAAATACCACTGAGAAGAGACCCTTTCTCTCAAACACAAGGCACGATTTGGCATTCCCAGCTAAAGCTGTGATGTCTACACGTGTGACCTTTAAGTGGAGCACAGCGGATGAGCCAGAATTGGCTCAGTCTGTAATAAACACCATTTTACAGGCTAGATCACTGTCCACAAGATGCCTTTTCATACTGAAATGAAATGTGTTCACTAATTGGTGCTTTTCACATAGCAAAGAACCAGTGAACTGCCCCATACCTGAAATTCGTACATTTCTTTAAAAGCGATTGGATGCAGGATCACTCCGTCAATGCTCAAGGTTTATGTGATGACTATTTCTGCGTATCACGCACCTGAAGCCGGCACCACTATAAGCAAACATGATTTAATCATAAATTCCTTAAGGGGGCAGGGTGGCTAAATCCCCCTGGCCTGGCTGCAGTCCCTACTTGGGAACAAACTTTGGTCCTAAACACGCTTGCAGGGCCTCCCTTCCAGCCTCTGGACTATGTTGAATTGCTATGTTGAGTCACAGGCTTTCATTACAAATAAACTTCCTTCCCGACAGGATTCGTGAAGGGGTTAATTAATACTATATGACCATATTTCATATATATATATATATATATATATATATATATATATATATATATATATATATATATATATATATTCTGAGTGTTCCCCTCCTGGATCACCATGAGGGTCATTCACTTGCAACATACTCATGTCGGTTGCCGTCCTGTGGGACTGCTGCGTCATGTTTCCTCATCATGTTTCCTCTCTGGGAAGGTGGCCCTCCCAATGGGGTGGCCAATCCCTAGCTCCGTCACTGTGACAAAGTAAAGAAATTTACTGTGACAAGTTTGTTAACTCTCTGCAAGGAGGAAGTGGGAGATGGCGAGGTCCAACTCAAATGGTCTTTATTTTCCTTTAATTTTCAGTGCTTCACAAAACCCAAATAAGGATTTTCAGCGTAACAAGAAATGGTGATCACACGTCAACACACTGCTCTGTGCAGCTTTCTCTCCTCCTCTCCACTGGCATCTGGCTCACTTTTTAAACTGTCTCCAACTCCCACTGCAATGACAAACAGCTGTTAGAGACAATCATTGACAGGTTTTGATCCTCACCGTTCTCATCTCCCGATCTCGCTCTCCATTCACAAGCTGTCACTCGACCATGGCCCCATCACCATATTTGAATATTATGCATGTACTGTATATTACAAGTATTAATATTAAAGTATTTATGTTATAATTATGTACAGGCTACTTTTACCGGTACATATGACCTACTTATTTTCTTAAACGTGACTTATACACAAGACAAAGAAAATACCTGAATAACCTAGGTCAGATGATGGAGATGAGGGAGGTAACAGGTGTTTAACAGGGTAATGAATTCTGTTTTTATCGTTTCTCTTCACTCTGATTAGCTCTGGTTGCATTGCACACAAAGTATTTTTTCTGTTTTTGCCTTTATTGTTAAATGTGCGTTTTTACAAGGGCACCCCACAATATTACGCTCCAATATGGCACGCTTGCACTGCATAAACACAAGCGATTTTTTTTTTATCACGTCAGCTGAGAGAGAGAGAGAGAGAGAGAGAGAGAGAGAGAGAGAGAGAGAGAGAGAGAGAGAGACATAGGCGCAGCTTTACCAGGGCTAAAAATGCAGGTTAAGCTTTACGAACAGAGAAAAGTATTATTGCAGAGCATCTTGACATCTTATTCTGAGCGGCTGAAGGGAAGTCATGCAGGTGGATCCTAATGTTGATATTTACTGCGTGTCGCTAAAACACAAGCAGTTCGGCTTTCTCAGGCTGCGTTTCCACTGGGGTGGACGAAATCCCCTCAAAAGCGCTCACAGCGCTAGGAGAGATCTTGCTCCGCACCGCTGACAATCCTACGATCCACCTTGTGATCATGGCATAGGAATGAATTGAAAACGCTCTCAGCTTCGCTCACAACACGCCAGTGGTAACGTAGTGTCAGACTGGATGAACTTGCTAATGCTAGCTACCTTGCTATTCCAACCGCACCGCAAGACTTCATGACAACGGTTGCGCCCTCTCATCGTCTCTAGTGAGGAGCACGACAGAACAACAGTGATGTGGACAACAGCTCTGATCTTTCTGCGCTGTAATCTTGAATATTGTTCTCTAGCACCAAACATGCATCATTGCTGCCCTGTCCCGCTCCGCACGCGTTGCCTCTTTTCCCTGCATGTGTGTAGACATGAAGCGCCGCATGAGTTAACGTGGTTTCAAAGCACCTTTTAGACCAAAAGGTTTTTCCCTTCTAAATGTATCTTTATTAATCAGCATATTACCAGCCTTTAATAATAAACAAATCGATTTCTGTTCTAATTTTGTGAAAATTAATTTGATGTCTGGAATGGATAAGGAAAGACTAAAATTACTAGTTGGTAGACTAGTCTCTCACTTTAATGAAACTATAAAAATGTATTTTTAAAAAAAATGTAAAAGACGTTTTCTAAATTTTCTCTCGGGACACCGCTGAACCCACATTCTGAATCATTCCACAGTCACAAGGGCTTCTATGCCCCATACTTGGGTATCTGAATCTAAAGAAATATAAAAAATATTTAATTTTAATGTAAAAATATTCCAGCAAATACTGGACTGCTGTCTCATTGCTTCAGAACAAACAGAGGATCTTCTAACATTCATTTTCAATTGATAAACTATAAAATATTTTTATATTTTTGTAAAAGATCCTGTAGACCCCACGGCTATGGCCATCTCTGGACCCCCTGTGCAGTTTTTTAGAGACTATTTTGACTGTTTAGAATTGATTTGTTGTTCTATTCTTCCATCAACTTTGAAATAAAAAAAAGAAAGTGCAATGTGTATATATATATCGTGATAAATATCGATATCGAACAATATGAAAAAGATTATCGTGATAACAATTTTGGCCATATCGCCCAGCCCAAATACCAATTGTCTTCAAATCCAAATCCACAAACTAATAACCTCAAAACTCCTGCAAATCCATACACATTTAAAAACTTAATATTGGATTAAAGTAGTCAAAATATTACACAAGTAATACTGCACAGGAATTACATACTGTAAGTGGCACACACCTGGCTTTTTGCAGACTGTCTTCGTGAATTTCCGGATGAGACTGCCATCTGGTGGTCTTGTCTATTATATGAATGACACGCATGTATGTGCACGGCTTTAAAGGAATAGTCACCCAAATATGAAAACTCTCTCCTCATTTACTCATCCTCATGCCATCCAATACGTGTATACCTTTCTTTCTTCTGCAGAACAGAAACACAGATTTTTAGAAGAATATAACAGCTCTGTAGGTCCATACAAGTAAATGGTGATCAGAACTTTGTGGCTCCAAATATCTCATAAAGGAAACATAGAAGTAATCAATAAGACTCTAGTGGTTAAATCCATATCTTCAGAAGCGATATAATATGTGTGGGTGAGTAACAGATCAAAATGTAAGTCCTTTTTTTTACTCCAAATATCCACTTTCACTTTTAAATCTGAAAGTCACATGTGGTGCCTGTTTAGTTTTACTTTAACATCTGAAATTTAAAATTAATGTGGAAGTTTAGAGTAATATTGTTCTGTTTCTCAACCACACCTATTCTATTACTTTTTAAGAAATGTATTGAAACACTGGAGTCATATGAATTACTTCTATGTTTCCTTTATTAGATTTTTGGAGCTAGGTCTGATCATCATCTTTTGTGTTCTGCAGAAGAAAGAAAGTCAATCACATCTGGGATGGCATGAGGGTGAGTAAATGATGAGGGATTTTTTTTTTTTTTTTTTTTGTGAACTATCAAAAAACCTCACGTTTTATTTTTTGTACGCTGCAGTATAGACTAATTTCGCCAGGGGGCGCGCCAAGACAAATGTTGGATTTATAAGCGCTCCATAAGGACTATGATGCGCGTTCTCAGGTGTGAACTCTATACTAGCTTGAATTAATTGAGAATTTAGCATTCTGAATTCATCCCACATTTGACCAGCATTGGAACTATCACACTACACAGTGAACTGTTTTTCATGAAATATGATAATAAATGAATGTTGCGTGAACTGTATAAATAGTGTGGCGCGCAGCCGTGTGTCGTCTTGGCTCTCAGCGCGTCGCGCGCCCCCCGCCCCCAAACCGAATACGAGAGTGCGCGCGAGAAATGCACCGCGAGACATACACCAAACATCCCCAATAAATCCCACCGACGCCACGCGCACGGGAAAAAGGGCACTGAAGAAACAGCAGACGTTTGAGAAAGGAGCGACAGGAAAGGCGACCGCCGACGGTAGGAGGCTTTCATTCTTTCAGTAGATGTTATTGTTTGCTAAGGAATTTAATCTAGTTGGAGCGTCTGTGAGAAATAATCAGTGCCTTCATCTCCATTTGGAGAGCCGGAGCGCACTTAGGTAAAACCGGGGTGATCTCCAAATCAGTGCACGGTTTAGCAAATCGAAAAGAGTAATAAAGCGGTGAATAGAGGAATGATGGGCTATTCTTTTAAATACTTTGGTTTTCGATGTGCACATTAAGATTTAAAAGTGCCACAGAATTCACGCTTCTTAACTGAGAGTGGAGAGGGGCGTGTTCTGAGCAGACAAGCGCTGTCTCTGAGCGTGCATCCGTCGCCGTCTCATCTCTGTTCAGTATTTTTATTTTTTATTTTCAAATATGTAAAAACAATTGCTCAACAAATGAGTTGCTGGATATAATTCCCAATGAGTAAAACGCGCGTTCTGTAGCGTACATTGATAAGTTAGTGGCTTTTCAAAGAACACTTAATTTTATATGGAATGATAATGTTTTTTGTTGTTCTTGTTGTTGTTTTTTTTTATGATGCTTAAAGAGTATTTTTTTTTATTGTTAACAAAGTCGTGGATTGATGTTCTCTATCATCCTTTGTCAGAGAGTAGATCTGGCACACATTTTGCAGCGCTGTGTAACTGGTGCACACGCGTGCGCGCGCACACACATTCACTGATACAACAGAACAGACGCTTATTAATAATATACACATGTCAAAAAACTTTTGACTTATCAAAACTGGTTCCTACAGACATTTGACCCTATGTGATGCTGTAATGTTTGCAAAAATACATATATGTTTCTATATTTACTTACTCTGTTGAATAACTTACACATGCAATGCGGACATGATCTAATATTTTTGTATGAATGGGTCTTTTCTGAGCATGTTTATTATTTATTTATTTTTTTGTAAATTTATTGTCTCGATCTACACGATAATTGCCAGATCCTTTGTCTCTGCAAAGCACATGCGCACTGCGCGTAGGGTGTGGATGGACTAAATGTTTATTTATTTATTTTTACCTCCTATATCTCACAAATTGGTTCCAAAGGTATAACTGAACAATTTACAGCCAGCATCTGTATTTATAATTTGAGTACAAGCGTACTATTGGTATAATTGTTTCCCGCTATTTTCATGCCGACTATTAAGCTAGTGAAGGAATCTGTTTGCCGCAGACTATGAACCGAGTGACCGGGCGCTCGCGCTCGCCTCCGGTATTCCAGAAACTGTGAGGGGGTAAATCGAGTGCACGTTCACAGTCGACGTAAATTCCTGACCCAAGAGCATCACCACGTCCAGACACCGCATGCTGAAACCAGACAGTGTAATATAGCATTTGATCAAGTGTCTTTTGAACCCTTTTCGGATAAGACTAACAGCTGATTATATTAGTTTAGTTTGAGAAAAGGAGCGCGCGGTAACGATCCTCACGTTCACGCGACCCAATAAAAAAATCGCAACTTCAACCCCACGCGCTTGAACCTGTACACATCAAACCAACTCAGGATTGGGTGCTAATTTTACTTAAAATTTCTGAGATGACCGTTCAGGTTCATACGTTCAATTTTCCAATAAGGACGACTTATATCTACATGAGCACAGGGTATTTTGCTTTACTTTTGAAAAACGTAAGATTCCTTCTGAAATAAAACCGAACAAAAGGTGCGATCACCTGTTAAATATAGACATAATTTGACTCTGTTGAAATGTTTAAAAAATATTTCAAGAAATAAACAAATGGAAACAATGGAAATAGGTTATCTATTATTTGTGCATTGGAACTAAATACATATTCAGTATTAAGGTAAGGCAAAAAAAAAAAAAAGGTGCACCAAAACTCTCTATGTGCAGCTCTGTACCTTTGGTATAAGTATTCATGAGTTGAAAGAGCAGATTGCTAGATTAAATGCATTTGTATTAATTCAGATTTGTTGTATTAGGTCATCCTCAAAAACAAGAAATTAGGTGATTCACACTTGAGCTCAGGTGTAAGTGTGTGGTGCAAACAGTCACAGTTTCTGTTCTGTGTGACATGAAGCCACCCAGAAGGAAGTAGTGAGAGTGAGAAAAATCTGGAATGTCTCTTGGGTAGGCTACTTTGTGATTGTAGATGTGTTTGTGTGTGACAGAGAGTACATGAGATTTACACTCTGAATCAGTACACATTAGTTTTGTTGAAGAATGGATGTTTTTTCCCCCACTAAAGGCACATCAACCAATTACGAATCAGAAATGCTGAAGATTCATAGTGTGCTGAATTTGGTCATGAGTGTTGAAATAGTTATTTTATTTAATTACTTCCAAATGCAAGAAGATAAATCACACAACCTCTCAGACTATTTCATAAAGACAGTTTTCTTTATTAAACAACATCCGATTAAAAAGTCCAGGCTGCAATACAAATACTGCTCTCTCCCAGCCAATCTCACATTCGCTTATTTCTCCCAATTAGAGACAGCATTAAACACATCACAGTGCCATAAAAAAAAACTAAAACAAAAAATGGTGGTGGGGAGGGGTTGTGACATCACAAAACTCATGAATATTAATTAGGCTATGCACAGATCATTTCAAATGATCTTTTACTGTTTTGATAAATAGTAATTCTTGATGAATAATTCAAACACTCCAATAAATATTTTACATAATTTGATAACTTTATCTCTATATCTACTGTTAAATGTTAACTATTGGTTCAGGGATTTTGTTAGTCTGTGGATAAATACATGGATTACTGGTACAACTTAATCGTTGTACCAGTAGTCGTTTTTCACTTCAGCACCAAAATGCAAAAGTTGGTGTGGGCGGGCATCATTGTCGGAGGTGCGTGAATACAGAAATGGAGGAGAGTGGATACAGTGACACCCTGGACAGAGACGTGCAGCTGTCAGTGGGGCCAACCCCTAGCCCCTGTTGTGAACAACATACAAACCAATCGCTGGGTACCGTATGAAAGAAAGGCAGCATCAGCCGGAAAGCTTCCTTGTGGCTTTCACCACCCGATTGTCATAATAATCTTTTCCTCATAGATACCTCAGCCAAACAACGACAGTATTCATGCCACTGAGTCTGGTGATCCGCCATTTCCACTAGTGTCTCTAACCATCTATTGGACGTGGCGTGTCCCTGGGTCCCCAACCAGGAAGACAAACATAACCTATCATAACTAAAGTCTTCATTATAGCCTTTATTTCTCTTTGCCAGGTCATTTTTTTTACCACCACAAAACTTACGGTAATCAGTTGGCGGATGATTGTAGAGTGTGCGGCGTGGTAAACGGTGGTTAGGCATTTGAAGTTCATGACCTAACCATCTATGTCTGTGCATCTTGATGGCTTGTGAGAGTGAACTACATTGATTCTCTGAGAATCAATGAGAATCATAAACTTACCGATTATGTAAATGTGTAGAGACAAAAAATGGACATTACACACTTAACAACTGAGGATCACTCTGGCTGTCAAGTCGATCCGATCACAAACTCACATGGAAACACACACCCCCTTCTAAGAGACGTGTGACAGATGTAAACAAATGTGGACGTATGGGAGTGCTGCTGTTGATGCGGCTGGTACTATGTTCTGAGTCCAAAAATAAACTGTCCGAGCGCATTTGGGTGCAGTCTTGGGTGGAGAGCGGAGAATGTGACGCGAGTTGAAAGTGAGTGGTGTTAAATGTTTTCTTCACTTTTAGCGCATGTTTACCATCTCCATTTCTTCATGGTCCAGTGTTGTGGCCACACGCTGTTGATTTTCATTGGCTGCTCACCGTATGACTTCATAATTTAGTCATGGAGCATCATACACTACAATTTTCTCTCTACAATCCGCTCTAAAATATCAAATATTTTTATATCCTCCGACTAAATAGAATAATTTCACTATCTGTCCATTTTGGTGAAATTTTTTGACTTCAGAGTAACTGAATCATCTTCGTCCTATGTCAGCCTGCCCTGACCTTGTACGTGCTAAAACCATTAATCTTACAACACTGTTCTCACACATAGCATCAGAACTAAAATATACCAATCATTTCGAACTGAGCATGTTCACACATCACCTCTAAACTGAAGATTTCCGGTAATCTTCTGGAAACAGCTGTATGTGTGAAAGCGATTAGTTGATTGGTCTCGTGGTGAAGTTTTCACTTGAAGTACATGGAGTTCCCAATTCGAATCCACGTAACTATAACTTTTTATTTTAATAAACCAAGATTACGTCAATCGGGACACATTTGTTTGCATGTTGCTCTGTGTTTAACTGGACAAGAGCGTGAGCTACAGAACAGTGCAGTGAGTAGAGTGTGCAAGGGAGAACATCTCCGCTGTCACCTGTCACTTAACGTTACTTATAACAGCCAAAACAAGCATTCATAAAAACATTCAAAATAACACATTCCAGCGACAGAACGCCACTTACTATAACACACATGAACCATATGGAAGCTCAAGCTAAAAACTGGCGTTTTTCTTCTGCATTAGACACTTACCTGATGATAGCTATTTCAGAAAGTGGTAGGGACATGTACAACCCATTCTACCCTTAAATGATGCATATGAATTTGGTGCATCAGGTGCTTCTCATGAAAAATCTGAAATTTCTGGGAATTTTTAAATTCTCTAAGCCCCAAAATACTTGATCAACTAGGAATTACTCTTTTTAAGTGTAATCTATATAAAATACATAAAAACATATAAACACTTATAAACATATCTGTATCCAGTTATCAAAAACTGGAAGAGTCATGGAAATGAATTGGTCCAAAGGTGTGGGAACTGGATATTTTCATGACTGGATCAAAGTTTGTCACAGAAAAGAGTGCGATAGACAGGAAAGAGAGAGAGAGAGAGAGAGAGAGAGACAGGAAGGAAGCAGTGAGACAGGATGGCACTGACAGAGACAGAAAGGCAGCCCAGCCAAGCAGAGCTCTGTGTGTGTGTGTCTGAGAATGTTTGTTTAAAAAAGAAGATTATTCAAAGGGACAGGGAACTCAAGCACAACTGAAACAGTCCCGAATTAGAGATGCATACAAAATCAATGTTATTTTTGGACCTGTATGTGTATATATAAATATATACTAATGCGGGTAACTAAATTGGAATAATGTACTTTGCTGTTGATGAATAATGGATTTTGCTGTTTCGCAAGGAATTTGGTACTTTAATTCACCAAAGTGGCATTCAACTGATCACAAAGTATTGTCAGGACATTACTGATGTAAAAAAACAGCACTATCACTATTTGTAAAAAGTCATTTTGATAAAATCTAGACAGGCCCCATTTCCAGCAGCCATCACTCCGACACCTTATCCTTGATTAATCATGCTAAATTTCTAATTTAGTACTACAAATTCACTTGCCATTATATAACAGTTGAAAGCTATTTGGTTTGTTAAATGAAGCTTAAAGGTGCTATATTTAATATTTTGAATGTACTAAATCATAAAAGTTTGGCAGACGCTTTGGATAAAAGCGTCTGCCAAATGCATAAATGTAAATGTACTTTAAGGTGCATGAGAAGTGCCCAACAAGACAGCCACATCTATGGCAAAAGTTCTTCAGGAAGCGTGGAGTGAAATGCCACCTGAGTATCTGGACAAACTGACAGCTAGAATGCCTAGGATCTGCAAAGCTGTCATTGCTGCACGTGGAGGATTTTTTAATAAGAACCCTTTAAAGTAGTTTAAGAAGTTCAGATATTTTTTTTCAAATTGTAATAGTAATTTTTCACATTATTAATACAATACATTGTGATCAGTTGAATGCAGTTGAATAAATGTACCAATTTCTTTCCATAAGAGCAAAATCTGTATATTATTCCAAACTTTTGGCCAGCAGTGTGTAATATATATAAATCAAAGTCTACGTACCCATTCTGTCACACCGGAGTTAGCCACTAGAGATTAGTGGAGCATTCTTTTATTTATTTGATGCTTTCCCCAGGCAGCTTTAGTGTTGCTGGCAAAACTTGATAAGCTTTAGTGTCAGTCACTAGTCAGCTTCTGTACCATCATGCTTTGCGGTCTGTGTGCACTGTAGGGAAAGTGATTGGTGTGTTTATGCACTCGCTCTGAGAGGAGCTGCACAACTGAACCACTGAGCCAGTTATTGTTTCTCTGTTTAATTTTTCAAACCCAACAAATCCATGCTCTATATTTCTAGCACTTGCAGACTCCTTGTCTATGAATAATTATTTTTCTTTTTAATTGTCATTTTTCATTTTTTAAACGCCACTGAAAGTGACAAAAATGCCCCAGATTTTTTAAATAAGGGGGCAAATATAGGAGAATTATTCAGTAAATATTTTTTATCTGCTATCTAACATTTAATAAGAACACACCAGGCCAAGTTATGAGTTTACACAATGGCGTGATTATTTCAATATGTATAATTAAACAAAATCAATTCCAGGGAGGAAATATTTAATGAAAGATTTAATTTCTGACACTGGTGTCAATGCACAAGGTGCAGATTTGTCAGGGTAACTACATGATTATGTGTTAATTATGAATTGTTCCCAATGGGAAATCAGTCCCTCATAATTCTTGATTATAATATTGTGTGTGTCATCATGGAATCGCTCTCTGGGTTTCCATAGCAATGACCTGAAGGAACTGTAAGAATGAGCCAGAATGGCAGCTCTCCTATTGTTCCTACGGCAACAGCCAATCAAAGGCCAGACCCCCACTGAACCCACCTGTCTGTGACAGTCTCTTAGAGAGAGCTACACACACACACACACACACACACACACACACACACACACACACACACACACACACACACACACACACACATACACATACACACACACACACACACACACACACACACACATATATGTTGTGTTTCCATGTTTTATGGGGACTTTCCATAGACATAATGGTTTTTATACTGTACAAACTTTATATTCTATCCCCTAAACCTAACCCTACCCCTAAACCTAACCCTCACAGAAAACTTTCTGCATTTTTACATTTTCCAAAAACATAATTTAGTATGATTTATAAGCTGTTTTCCTCATGGGGACCGACAAAATGTCCCCATAAGGTGAAAAATGTCAGGTTTTACTATCCTTATGGGGACATTTGGTCCCCACAAAGTGATAAATACATGCTCACACACACACACACACACACACACACACACACAATTAATGCTGTTCGAGAATATTAGGCATGATAAACATGACAATAAGACGTAATTTATTGTTAGGGTTATTATGATGTGTAAGGTTCACTATGTATGTACTAGACAGTAAAGCACAGGGCAGAATAAAACACACAGAATTACAACACTGTCACTATAGGATACCATGCCAATACAAAACAACACTAAACAAACAAAAGTTCTTCCTTGGTCAAAGCCCAAAAAGGACTAATAGCTCATCCGCTGACCATCTGTGTTTGCTTTTTAAGAACTGAAATACATTTTATTTACTGGTGCCTTCTAAGGCAAGCAATACTATTAGCTCATACATAAGGCTTGTAAGTATTAAACCCTAACACTGTGTCCTAACTACATGCGACGCGACGCCGCGACACGCGATAAAAGGTATCTTTTCCATGTTAATCAGCGTTTTTGTCCTAACCAGACGGGACGGCAACACGCAAAGTTTCTAATTTAGAAACGGTTCCTATTTCTGCGACGTCGCGGTTGACAGATCCGCCCACACAGAGATCTCATTGGATGGAAGTTCTGCGTGTCATGAATATTTAATCATCAAACATGGATGACGAGGAACTGATTGTCGAAGTTCAAAGGCATTCAATTCTCTACGATAAATCCCACAAATTCCACAAAGACATCAGGAAAAAGGATTCCGTCTGGAGAAGTATAGCTGAAGCATTGAATACACATGGTAAGTTAAGTTTAGACTTTCATCTACAGCGAATGAATGAATGAATGTAGCATTTAGCTATAGTAGGCTACTAATGACGCATCAACCTGTGTAAAACAAATTCCGCTTTATTTTCTATGTAAAGTAGAGTGAATAGGCATGACGATTTGTGTCCCTGTATCCAGGGGTGTCATTCCAGACAATCTACTGAAATACAGGCAGGGTGGGGAGTCACAATGACAGTAGTCCGAGCTGTGCACACCATTTCCAATGCGAGTGCGGGCCAGCAGTGCGCTTTCACAGAGAGACTCCGCCCACACGCTGTTCTGAATGGCTGTGATTTTTGATTGACGTGTGGCGTCTCACAGTCGCGTCTAGTGTGGACAGACACACTTGCTGTCGCTGGAATTTTATCGCGTCGCGTGTAGTTAGGACACGGTGTAAGGATTAAACTTTGATGCGTAACCAATTCCTGCACTGTTTGTGTTACGGATGAATGATGCTACTCTCCTATTGTCAAGAGGTTTGCTGTTTTTTTTCAATCAGATTGAAGATTTTTGCCTGGTAGACAATAGAATTTAGAATATATATATTTATACACTTGTCAGCCACAGCATTAAAACCACCTTCCTAATATTGTGTATGTCCCCCTCATGCAGCCAAAACAGTGCCAACCCGTGTCTCAGAATAGCATTCTGTGATGCTATTCTCACCACAATTGTACAGAGAAGTTATCTGAGTTACTGTAGACTTTGTCAGTTTGAAACAGTCTGGCCATTCTCTGTTGACCTCTCTCATCAACAATGCATTTCCATCCACAGAACTGCCGCTCACTGGATGTTTTTTGTTTTTCACACCATTCTCTGTGCACTCTAGAGACTGTTATGCTTGAAAATCCCAGGAGATCAGCAGTTACAGAAATACTCAAACTAGCCCATCTGGCACCAACATCCAAATTTGGTCCAAATCACTGAGATCACATGGTTTCCCCATTCTGATGGTTGATGTGAACATTATCTGAAGCTCCTGACCCGTATCTGCATGATTTT
Organism: Xyrauchen texanus; assembly: GCF_025860055.1. Taxonomy (NCBI): domain Eukaryota; kingdom Metazoa; phylum Chordata; class Actinopteri; order Cypriniformes; family Catostomidae; genus Xyrauchen; species Xyrauchen texanus. The sequence goes on along the minus strand of NC_068281.1, from coordinate 10,502,116 downwards.
ATGCACTGCACTGCTGCCACATGATTGGCTGATTAGATAATCGCATGGATGATTATTGGTTCCAGATGGGCTGGTTTGAGTATTTCTGTTACTGCTGATCTTCTGGGAGTTCCCCCCACAACAGTCTTTCAAATTTAATCAGAATGGTGCCAAAAACAAAAAACATCCTGTGATCCAGTGAAAAACACCTTCTGTTGCTTGCAGGACAGACTATATAATCAAGGTCTCTAATGAACAATGCAGTTGCAGTTGTTTGGACAGCGAGCTTCCCCTGAGAATGCAAATATTAAACACTGTGTAGATTTGTGTCTCTCTTTTTTTCTGTAGACAACATTTCATAGTCTCTCATAACTATATCAGAGTCTTACAGATATAAAACATTGTAGATGCTTTTTAAGTCCTTCAAAGATGTGTTAAAAACTTGACATATTTGTATTAAACCTTATATGTTTGCCCTAAATTTATATATATATATATATATATATATATATATATATATATATATATATATATATATATATATATACACACACATAGTGTGTGTGTCCAGGTGAGTAATGGACTCACAATTCATTTTATCAAGGAGATCTGTCATTTGTAGGATTTATGGATGTTTGTACTTGAAGGACATATCATGAAACACACAGATCAAGGCAGCAGCTCAGAGATTGTGTAGGAACTGTGACAGTCATAAATGAATACACACTCACAAACACACTCAGTCACAGTGCATTTTACCATTAGTGAGCTGCTAAGCAGTCATCAAAATAATGTCACTACACTATTAAAGTAAGAATGTCAAGGCCTTGGTGTGTGCGTGTGTTTTTGTCTGCCTGTGGTGTTTATGTTCCCTCTCCGTTGTTTTCGTTAGAGCAATTTCCATCCTGAGCGATGGCTCTGTGTGTGTACGATGAAGGATTTTACCAGGTCAAAGTTTTCACAGTTCTCAAGACACTGTCTAAATGAGTTAGTAAACCATCCCAGCCGATGCTCTTGTAGAAACACACAAGGATCTCAATACTCATGTAAATCCAGAAGCAGCTCAATATTTTGCTGTGCCACTCACATAGTTTTCCATTCAATTACATTCATTTAGACCCAAATCGTCATCAAAGGATATACATTATTGACTTTAGCCTAAGCTAGAAGATACACGGTGTATTGGCAATTTTTCAGTAACAATTACGTTAAAGGGATAGTTCACCCAAAAAATGAAAATTCTTTCATTATTTATTCACCCTCATGATATACCAGGTGTGCATGATTTTCTTTCTTTACCAAAATGCAATAAAATTAGAAAAGTGTCTTAGTAGGTCCTTAAAATTCAAGTGGATGGTGATCCGATTTTTGAAACTCTAAAACATCCAGCATAAACTTAATTGAAACAACTCCAGCATTAAATTAATGTCTTCTTAAGTGATACCATCGCTTTTGGTGCAGAAAAGATCAATAATTAAGTACTTTTACTCTAAATTTTGGTGGGGTGGGGGGACTGAAGAGGATGTCCGTTCCGCCCCCGGCAAGAGGCTCCCCGTGTCGCCCATACCTAAAAAAAGCCACTGACTGTGGTTTACAAACTGCAGGGTGCAGCAACGATTAGCTAGGAGTGTGACAGAATCTCTGCTCAGTTCAATATTTTAATAGCCATCAATGCTAAAAAATACCAGCATTACCAAGATCTGACAAAATTCACTACCCATGTGCTGTTTGACTACAGCCTGTGTCTGCCTGTGCACTTGTGTCTTGTGATGAATGCAGTGCTTCTGCACAAGACTCCACTGTGTTTAATAAAAAATACCCCTCTTTAGCCGATATTAAAGTAAACACAACTATTAATGAATTAAGAGAGTGTAAACAGACAGGATTAAATCTGCGCAGTCTTTACGATATATTAAAGCAAACTAAGGCTGAAACGATTAGTTCATCGACAATGTCAACAATAAAAACATTGAAAAATATTTATCTTATTTAACATAACATGAGATCACATTAAACTCTAACGTTAACGTGAGAGCAGCACTGCATTTCTGACTGAGGAGAGGAAGAATTACACAGCTCACAGTCCAGATGTACTCTAAAATTTCCAAACAGCTTCTGGTAATTTAGATCGCAAAATATGAGGGAATTATAATGCAAAAATACAAAATAAGTAAATACAGAAGCAGATCTCGTTGTGGAATAAGTGGAGCCGGACCTGCCGCTCTGTTGAAGCAAAACTTGCTGTCGAGTGTCTACATCTTAAATGCAGTTTTATTTAATGCGTTATAGCTTTTCAAATAATAAGGAAGCAGGTCATGTAAATAACTACAAACTCCGAAACTAGCATTTCTCTGTGCGGTCAGCACCTCTTCTATGAGTTGTGCAACTGTCCCGAACTAAGGCGGAGAAATTGAAATTGCACCTAGCTGGGGGATGCTTGTCCCTCGAGCGCGCACACTCGCTGCAGCTAGATTATAACGTGATGGCTCATGAATTATTGATTCATAATATATGTCACTGTGCATTTCTTATCATGAAGAAAATTGGCAATATGCAGTTTTATTAATAAGAGGGAGTTTTTTAGTGAGTTAAATATGTATTGAAGTGAACAGAGAGGTGAGAGAGGGTAGTCCTTGCCCCATTATACATAATAGTCGAATAATCGTTCAAATAATAGTCGATTATCAAAATAATTGTTATTTGCAGCCCTAAAGCAAATAAAGTCGTTAGTGTATTAGCAGACTATATAAGCAGATAAGCTGTTTTTATATAGGCATTCAGGTATTCTTCATCAAATCAGTATTAATGTATATCTAATAATCACACAGTTACAGATTAATAATCACAAAGACAGATTTAAAGAGGCGAAGTACAAGTTTAGCAAGGCGGTGAAAGAGGCTAAACGTCAGTAAAAAACGTTGAGTATTTCTGTTACTGCTGATCTCCTGGGATTTTCACACACAACGATTTCTAGAATTTAATCAGAAAGGTGCCAAAAACAGAAAACATCCAGTGAGCTGCAGTTCTGGGGACGGAAACGCCTTGTTGATGAGAGAGGTCAACAGAGAATGGCCAGACTGGTTCGTACGGACAAATTCTATGGTAACTCAGATATCCGCTCTGTAAAATTTTGGTGAGAAGTATAGCATCTCAGAATGCTATTCTGAGATACAGGTTGGACATGAGGGGGACCTACACAATATTAGGCAGGTGGATTGAATGTTGTGGCTGATCAGTGTATATCTACATTTTTAAGATATGAATAGGTTTACTTGTTGCACTTGTTTTAGTCTCTTCATTAATATTTCTCAACACAACTTTGGTGCCCAGCTACGACTCAGGAGGAGGCTGCTTAAAATTCTGTAGTGTCAAGGAGCGCAACTCTCATAGTTTTCCATTAAATTCGACCCAAATCATTATCAAAGGATATAGATTAACCCTAGCCCTCACTGGGTGAAATATTGTGTAGATTTATTTTACCTATATCGCCTCAACGAAATGTATTTTTAGTTACAAGTATGTCTTTTTGTGCTTTGACAGCTTAAATGAAACCTTTTCAAGGCTTGTTAATTTTTGAAGAAGTACAAAGACCTTTGTAACTTTTGTTTGTATGGTGACGACATTCACAAATTTGGACTGCCACATGCACCGCATCGACATGTTCTTCAGTGTTAAATATGGTAAGTGCTATATCACTCCCTTGTGGTCTTTTATGCCAGACTACATTAAACGAAAGGCCAACTGACAGAGAATTGGAAAGCACACAAATTAGGCTTCTAATTTCAATGTCAGATTATGTTAATAATATATTGATGCCTCAAGAATGTATTGTGAAAATAACATGATGATCAATAGTCAACAGATCAATATTTTATGACAGTCTAAACAGAAATAGATCTTTAAAATAACAATTGCAAATTGAACTTTTTACAGTGTATCTTAAAAGGCAGCATAATTAAGATACCAACATTGTAGAACAGCTTTTGTGTCACGAGTGCACCTACGATGCTTTGAAATGATGTCTCTATAGGCAGCTCACTAGGATTTGGAACAGAGCATATGTTTTATTGTATTAAGTGTTCAATTAAGAACCTTGAAAAGACTAGTTTCCCTCTCTCTTTGTCTCTCTCTCTCATTTATGTTCCTGAAGTAGTAGATGATTATGTTTTTTATCACACTCTCACAAGGAATGAGAGGCACATGCATACACATTCAAGGTCCATTTTCTCCACAACAAAAATATGAAGAATCAAGGCACACTCTTGCTATACTAGGTTCATATAATATTTTCGTCTTCAGAATAATAACTAAGATGTTTTCCAGTTACTGTACTAGAGCTGTCCTGGGCTGCCTCTCCCAAAAGCACTGCAAATTTAAGTTGATCGTAGAGACTATTGGCGCCTATGATCTACTTGGGATTATACGATGCTTTTGGGAAACGCAGCCCCAGAATAACTGGTATCTGAGGAATTTCACTCAAGCTAATTTTTTAATCTAAGGTTTTTCTGTAACTGAATAAAGTTTTAAATTCTCTCAACAATGATCACTATGTACTCACAAAAAACCCTAGATAGATAGATAGATAGATAGTGTTTTGTTTGAGTTTATCTCTGGGGTTATGAACGTGTGTGTGTGTGTGTGTGTGTGTGTCATACACTTCCCATTCTCTTCACCTTTCCTCCTCATCCACTCATGGGTAGGGATGGGCATACTGACTCTTTTTATACTGATATTTATCAAGATGACAAATAGTCATGTAAAATCCTTGATCCTTTGCAGTTTAGGTCTATAAATGTACAAGAAAAAATAATGGCTTTTAAACATAATATTAAATGGATAATATTACCCATTTTAAACCCAGAAATCTCAATAATATATATACATCAGTTTAAGAGAGGTATTTTTTATCGATATCAGCAATATTGGCCTATTTGGTATGAAAGAAAATAAGTGGCATCAAAGTCCCTTTCAAAGTAAGTCATTCCACTATCAGCCATCTTGGAAATACTCCTGGGCAGACATCTTCTATGGAGACAAGTGATATACTGTACAAGTATAGTTCTTATATACTTGAATGGGGAAAGAATAAAATCTCCAAAATGGTTAATCAAGATTACAATCAAATAATAATTTTTCAAATCAGCAGTAAAATCTAACAACAATAGTATTGCAAATTGTGCGTTAGCTCAGATCATGCAAATATATATATATATATTTGCAGGCTGTTTCAGCCAGTGTGCATGCATCTTCTCAAGTTAACCAGGACGGGCAATGTCCTGATCTCAAAGGTGACTGGCTCTTTTAACTGTAAAACAGGACTTCCTTTTCTACACCCGACATATTGGGCATTCCAGTTTCTCACATTCATTGCAATACAAGTGGTCTGCACATCTAAACTGTCTCTGGTGATATCGCCTATCCCTACTCATGGGGTCTGACAGACCCATTCCTCCCACAAACATCTCTGGGATGGAAGCTCAGTGCCTCCTGCTTACCTGGAGCTAAAAGCAATTGCATTCTACACACATCCAACGTACAATCACACACATTCATACAGAAGCAGTGAAATGGAAGCCCAGTGTGGGAAGAAGAATGGATATAATTTATGTATAAATAGAAGTAACTCATCTTGTACTCACTCAATGTTTATGTTATCATACATGTACAGTATGTAGCATGTGTATTTAGGGTCCATTACATATAGAGTCATGTGCAAGTGTAAATGTGTTGCACTGTAAATACTCCATAGAAATAGGTGTGCAGTCAGAATGCAAGCCAATAAAATAATTCAAATATTGATTTATTGGCATCTAATAGTGATATACAGTATAGGGGCAGATCTGTGATAAACACAGTAAACATGTCAGAGGAGTATGTGTGTTATTCAGCCTTGATGTGAAAATCAATCCAGCTTCTCATTTTTAACAAGTTTCAGTTTGATGAATTGGTAACAATTTACTATAAGGTTCTATTTGCTAACATTAGTAAATGCATTAGATATCATGAACTAACAATGAACAATATATTTTTTAAAGTATTTACTAATGTTTGTTCTTGTTAATTGATCAAATTAAAGCTTTTAATACATTTACTAATGTTAACATCTACAATTTTGAATTTTAAAAATCTATCAGTAAATGTTTAAATGAATTTTCACATAGATTAATAAATGCTATAAAATTACTGTTGATTTGATAGTAAATGTTAACTGATGTATTTAACATTTGTTAATGAAAACAGCCTTATTATAAAGTGTTACTGGGGAATTTGTCATGTCAGGATTGCATACTGTAGAATAATATAATTGTTTTGTGATTCATACAGTAACAGAATTAAATTCTAACTGAATTGTAAAGATGTAATGTGCTAATAACTAAAGCAGTGGGTTGATGTATTTAATAAGTGTGTGTGATGTGTTTATTTAATGTATTTAAATTTGAAATGCTTTAAAAGTGTGTTTCCTCCCAGTATGCTTTGCTGTTGTTACAGAACAGTGATTGGGCCAGATCTTCTGCTCCAGTTCCTCACCCCCTGCCCCAAGCTGTGTGTGTGTGTGTGTGTGTGTGTGTGTGTGCTGTATATTGAGTTACATAAGCAATTTGGGATTCAAAGGCACACACATTTATATGGCTATACTGATGATACTGATATATATATATATATATATATATATATATATATATATACACACACACACACTACACACACACACACACACACACACACACACACACACATATACGTTCATAAGCTGTGATGTCAACTCTCTCTCTCTTGAAGCAGATGGACAGAGCAGCAGGGTGTTTTGGTTAACAGTGTGCTGCAAAGGTTGATGGCAGATTATAGTGATGATCTTGAGTCTCAATTCACTGTCCTACACTGTGTAATAGATCACAAACAGCTGAGCACTCGTTTACTGTTGAGCTCGCACAAATGCAGACTATATATCTATATAATTAAATCACAGCCTTTCATGGTTTGATAAGCATATTAAGCCATATGGCAAATTGCTTAGCCAGAAAGGGAAGCTGTTGTCCTACATCAAAACAAACTAAAAGTCCTTCTTGCGGCTTGCCATCAAAATAAAAGCTTTATTTAACCAGAAGCGTGAAATTGAAGAAATTGTGAAAGATATATATTGCTACTGTTAGGGTTAGGTAAGAGGCAATATCACACAAGCAAGAGTGCCACTGATATTTAATTAAAATTTAAAACATGGAATTCAGAAAAAATGAAATGGAAAACAGAATTTGGGAAAAAAATAAAATAGCTCCAAAATGCAGCTCTGTCATGCTGCTAAGCCTTCATGTTTTAACTCTGTCCTGGGACCTAGCCTCCACCATGCAGCTCTGTCCTAGAGACTAGCCTTCACCATGCAGCCCTGTCCTAGAGAGTAGCCTCCACCATGCAGGTCTGTCCTGGGGCTTAGCCTCCACAATGCAGCTCTGTCCTGGGGCCTAGCTTTCATGGTGCTGCTCCATTTGATCTAGTCTTACAGGTGCAACCCAGTTTTAACTGGTATCTGTCGCTGTTTACAACTGGTATCAAAAGGCATTTTAGGTGATTAGTTTGAATTGGGACAACAAAACGGGAATACAGACCACATTTACACCTAAAACATTATGAGATTTGTCCACTTCCATATTCGGAGGTGGTTGAAAATGTGTGTTACAACATTGGGCTCGTAGTATAAACACTCGTCCATTCCAATGCACTTGAACAGCAGTGAAGGACTGCCTACTCAGCTGTCAATCAACCAATATGCCAAAACAAGAGTTTAAACCTTGCAGCTTATATGTGGCTTTTAAAGGAAATAATCATCAGATTGGGAAAAAAACTAATACATGTACATGTATTAGAACTTCACAGTACCTGATTTCAACAAGCAGGGACATAGATAAGAAGCACACACATCTGAAGCTCAGTTCATACAGATACTCCACTAAAACCACTGAGAATTCTGCTCTGAACATCATGTTTGCGCAAGTATAATTAAGAGAATCAGCATGACAGTTTTTAGTGATTTATTTTTCATCTTTTACTATTTTGTGCTTTATTATTATGCTGTAACATGACATAGTGATTGATGTATGTCATCATAAAACAGAGACCTTCCCTTCAAATTCCAAACACAACTTGTCAAAAGAGACGCATATTATGGCCAGGTGTAAACGTTAATGTGTTTCACCTGTCCACTTGTGGTCGGAATGGTGGCTTGGAAACCCTCTGTCCTGGAAACTGTTCAACATCCATTAATTTATCTTCACCTTTAATTTTGAATTTGGTGATGGGGCTTTTGAATACTTTGTACACACACAGATGGTTTCTGAACAGACAGTTTACAAGCCATTTGAAGATCATATTTACTACCAATCAGCAGGTTTCGTAGACGTGAATATCTACTCCACTGTACAGATGAGATATCAGACACACACTGAAGTGTATTGTTTAATGCAGAAACAGCGTGCTGCTGTCTGCTAGACTCTCTGGAGATGGCACAGATAGTGTCTTTTTGTTCTCTTACACACATAGTGAGTCTCCATCTTTCTGTTGTCATACATGTGTCTGAAGCCTTCAATTCACTCATAACAGTATATGTGTTGACACACATGGTTGCTGAGCTCAGGAACGCCAGAAGATTGAGAGAGAGAGAGAGAGAGAGAGAGAGAGAGAGAGAGAGAGAGAGAGAGAGAGAGAGAGAGAGAGAGAGAGAGAGATAGATGTGTGTTTTGCACGGCTCCTTATTCAGAATGGGTCACATGACCACCCGGTTGCCTTGGTAACTGTGGTTATGAATTGCAGGTAGTTGGCCTGTACGACTCAGAGATGTTTCTCTAAATAACCCCCATGCATCTATCTGGCTAACTATCAGAGATGGAGTTTGATTACAGATTAATGATCTAGTTTCAATGTGTGTGATATGACAGAACTTTGAGTCTTGGAGATTGTGTTTTGCCTGCTGAGCTTTTATTAAAATCCCAGATTAGAACATATTAAAAGGTGTATTCAATTCTTTCTTTTTTTTTTTCTTCACTTTTTATCATAATTACATCTTGAAGGGGGGCTTTGTGTGGATGCGCTAAGCTTTTTTTAGTGCCCATTAAAAGCATAAAATTCCTTTTCTGCATTTGTCTTTCTGATTTTGCAAGACAAGTAGCGTTTGATAACCACAGATGGCATTAACATTTGCATTTAGTAATTTAGCAGATGAAAATTGTATTACTCAGAGGTTACTCTTTTATAGTTTATAGGAGACTTAATGGTGCTGTATGCAATCTTAGCCATTCTGGAAATTCCACCAGACCAGTCATTGAATTAGCCATACCTCCACTTTCCAAAACCCTGCACTCCATAGACACTTGCACACACACACAGACACACAGGCACTTATACGAGCATATACAGCCCTGTAAACACGCACAATGCTTGACATGCAGAAAGTGTCCTGATTGGCTGAACAAACGATCTGATTGCGGCCTGACCTTAATTTAGCAGTGTAAATTTAGCCATTTTTTATTTAAACTTTTTTATTATTTATTCTTTGTGTTAAATTACCCTGGCATTCATTTTAAACACTGTTTGAATGGGGTTTAAAATATTGGTGTTGAGAGATGGACAGTAAATTTGGCATCTTTCTCTCTTCTGATTGTTGTAATCCACAGCTCACAATGTTTTTCTCTTGTGGAAAGTCAGATTACCTGTACGTGTATCTCTCAGCAGCCGAATACATTTCATACGCTTTCCTTCTCGTACAAACCCAGAAATGTGAAAAGGGTCCATTGCAGATTTTAAAGAGATCTCATTTGGGATTTTTCTTTCCATGGGGAATATCTGAAATTTCACACCAGTGTTGATGATGGACCCTTTAAGACTTCATTCTGGATTGCATCAGTCGTTTTGGCCAGTGCTGATAATTTTGTTTCTCTTTTTCAGAGGTCAGAGGCAAAATGGGAGGGAAGTTAAGCAAAAAGAAGAAGGGATGCAATGTGAACAACGAGAAGGCAAAAGAGAAGGACGCCAAGACAGAGGGAGCGTCGGCGGAGGAGAGCGAAGCTCCAAAAGACAAGGAGGAAGCGCCCACCACCACAGAGACGACTAATGACACAGCAGCAGCCGGCAAAGAAGCCACGCCCGGTGCTGATAGTAATTCCACTACACCCAAGGAGGAGGAGAAAAGCTCTGCCCCTCCGAAAAAGGAGGAGCCTGCAGCTAATGCTAATGCTCCTAAAGCCTCTGAATCCAAGACCAGCGAGGCCGCCAAAGCTGAGCCCGCCAAGAGCCCCGATGCCCCACCTGATAAAGCGGAGGAAAAATCCACCTCCTCAGCTCCAGCAAATGAGAAAGAGCCTGCAAAAGACCCCACCCCTGCTGCAAAAGATCCCGCCCCTCCTGTAGCCACAGTGACGGAGAGCAAGGCTGACTCTGAGTCTAAAAAGACTGAGGCTCCGCCTACAAAGGAATCCACCCCTGCAGAGCCAATCACCACGGAGGCAAGCCCCGCCCCCAAAAAGGAGCAAGCAGTTGCTGTGCAGGATTAACAGCTGGAACAGTGAATGACAAGATTAATGATGGAATGAAAACAAATCTAATTAATAAAACTTGCCTGCCCATTTTCAATTATATCAGTAATTATAATATTGATAATGATGATAGAAGAAACAATAACAGTAATTATTATATCAGGCTGGACTTTGATCATCGTTTTGGCGATAAACATGATCATGGTGAATAAGACTGATGATAGTTATGATAAAAAAGATGATATTATCTTTAATATCCAATTGAACTTTGATACAAACCACCAGCCCCAAACGCTTTCTCTCTCTTTCTCTTCTTATCTTTCTTTCTACCTCCATTTAATAAGGGGTGGACTAAAAACATGGAATCTGTTCATTGTCCTACTCTGATTCTCACTTCCCTCCATTTGAGTGTGATGTGATGGCAGTGGGTGGGGTTAACATATATATGTGTATGTGTGTGTGTGTGTGTGTGTGTGTGTATGGTAGTAATATTAGTAATCCAGCATCCCTGGTACATACTTCATATTTCCTGTTTGCTGCTTTCTTGTTTGTTTGTGATTGGCATTGTGTCTTTGCTCAACCCCTGATTTTCTGATTTCCTTTGATTCTCTCTCTCTCTCTCTCTCTCTCTCTCTTAATCACATATCAATAGAAATAAAATCAGTGTACAGCACATTGATCATACATACTCACAGGGTCCAAAATTAACACTCGCCAAGTGCCAAATGAGAGTACAAATTAGCTTTTGCTAGTAAAAAAAAACTGAATGACTCTATAGTAAGGCTGATAAATCTACGAGAAACATAATAAATGCATGTTTCTTTATCAAAATGTAGGAATGATAATCTGACCCTTGTTGTTGATTTACGTCATGTAAGCAAATCAAATACATACAAAATGTCAACTAAAGGAAAGTGATAGTTTAAGTGTGTATGTGTGTGTGTAGGGATTGGGGAGTATGAAGTGAATGTGTGTGTGTTGTAAGAAGTCATGCATGGTATGAGCATGCATTTTGTGAAAGTTTTTGCGTGTTTGTGTGTGTGTTAATGGAGTTCTGGTCTTTCTGTACTTTGAAAGCAGCAGTTTTCATGATGTCAGAGAGAGATGGAAAAAGAGAGAGAGAGAGAGAGAGATAGATAGAGAGATAGAGAGTCCAGACCTCTAAACTCACCAAACAAGACACACTTCACACACTCACCACTCTCGTTGTGAGGGCTGTGTGTATCTGTGTGTGTAAGAATGTGTGTGTGTGTGTGTTTGCATGTCAGTGGTTGGCCCTATTGTTGTGTATTTTTGGTTGCTGTGGAGATAATGTTGCTACAGGTGATATATTTCATTTGAATTAACACGTGCTCTATCTCTTCTCTGTTTGTTTCTCTCTCATTCCTTTTCTCTATTCAAACCTTTTCCAAAACTCCCTGGTAAAGTAAAAAAAAATTAAATTAATAAAATGGAAGAACTGAGATATATGTACTTGTATACATGGAGCAACATAAATAAAATGAAAGAAACAGATTGAAAATCAGTTCACACGTCTTGATTTTATAAGTGTGTGTGTTTCAATGGATTAAAGAGAAAATCACAAAGCAGACATGGCATCAGTGTTTGAATCTATACTGAGCAACTTTGCCTTACAGGCTCCATATGGTTAGGATTAGAATGGGGTTAGGGCATCTGCTGCCTGCCAGGAACAAACCGTGGCCCCTCTGTACAATGGGCCTTCAAAACCCACATCTTGGCAGAAAAAAGTTGGCACGTCTAATTTTACCTGGCTGTGTCAAATCCCAACCATCTTTGCACTGCAAAAGCAGCACAGAAGCCACATCTGAAGCAGTATACTGTATTATCCACAAAAAGGTGTATTTGTACAAGGATGACAAAAATGTACTGTATATAAACCGGAATCACAGATCTGATCCAAAAATGTTGTGAGATGCCTTCATAGGCAGCATTTAAGGCAACTTTTGGGCAAATTCTTAGGAGCAATAAGAGCAATACAAATTATTTTGGGTGAAGTGTCCCTTTAAGATTTAAGTTTAAGCGCAGCACATCAGGGCAGTGTGTTCTTGTAAAGCATTTTAGAATTTAAAATCATTCACTGTAAAAGTTTTCAGGTAATATTAGTCTTAATTTTCAATCTGTTACAATACTGAATTCTCTTAATGAAAATTTATAGCTTGCTACTTTATTAGCTTGGATTGGTAAGGTTGGATTTCGATATCAGAAAAAAGAAACCGACAACTTAATTACCACATTTTTAGAGAGTTGTGCAAAACCTGACCTTAGTACACATTTAAGTGCTTTGGAGATGTCAGATCCTCTCTCTTTATATCTCTTTCTCTGTCTCTCTCTCTCTCTGGGTTGACTGGGTTCATGTATGACTGCCTTTGGGCCTTAGTAACGGTCGCCAAGCCAATGATCCCATAGCAACCGGTCACTTGGTTTTGCAAGACAGAAGGAAAGGACATAGACATAGACACAGACATACAGTACATCACATCTAATGTAACACAGTTCTGAATGAGAATATATAGGGTCATTTGCTTTAATATTTTAATGGTAGTTTCAGGTTTGTTTTTCTTTATCTCCACAAATTTGCAGTTTTTTTAGATAATGGTCTCAACACGATTTTCTGTTTGTGCCCTATCTGAGGTTATTTAACACCAAGGCCACATATACACTTATAAGTTTTTGATTGATTAATGTGGATGTGGCCTAAGTTATTATTTCAGACTAAGGACAGCAGCTCAGCTGTTTTCAAATTAGGGGCACCTTTACAGCCGAGCGAATTGCAGGCAATAATCAAATGTTTTGAAATCACTCATATTTAGCATTAGGAAGTCTGATTCATTTCAGTGGATCAGCTAATTGCAGATGGTTCATGTGAATTAATAATTTCAAAGTCAATTTTAAGTTATGAGGCATTTTTGCTCTGTTGAAACAAAATATTTTTTAAATGCTGGTGTTTATCATCTTTTTGACTAAGATATAAATTAGGATGTTTATAATTTTATTGAAAAGTATTGAAGGAATATTCAGAGTTCAACACAGCTTAAGCGAGACTTGTGTCTCTGCAGAACAAAATGGGTGTTTTCCAATCCGTGGGCATTTTCAAACCGCTTTACAAGATTTGTCTACTATATTGAGATTCCCAACTTTCATTGGATAGTTTAGAAATGCCCATCCTGGTATAAAAACATCCATTCATTACCACATTGAGATTCCCTAATTTAATCGGATAGTAGAAAAAAGCCCATCCTGGTTTGAAAATGCCCACAGATTGGGAAAAGGCCATTATTGTTCAGCAGAGACCTATACTTGGCTTAAGCGCACTCTACAGCATATATGTTATTATGCTGATTACCACAAAAAAATAGTCCCATCTTTTCTATAAAATAAAATCAAGGTTACAGTGAGGCACTTTCAATGGAAGTGAATGGGGCCAATTTTGGAAGGTTTAAATGCAGAAACATGAAGCTTATAATTTTATAAAAGCACCTACATTCATTCTTCTGTTAAAATTTGTGTTATTTTAGCTGTAAAGTTGTTTTAATGGTTTCCGTCATTTTAAGGCTTTGTAGTTTATGGCATTATATGATCATGGCAACAAATTTGTAAAATTGGAAATAACTTTACACAGAAAAGTTTAGTAGGTGATTTTATCAAACTAAAATTATGTTATCATGCATGTTGTTTACATCTTACGGCTATACTTTTGAAACAGTGAGTATTTTAACATATATAGAGTGGCCCAATTCACCTCCATTTGTGCTTCACTATAACCCAGACTTTAAAATATTTTATAAAGAAAAAAATGTATATACCATACATTTTTGTGGTATTCACCATCATGCCACAAATTCTGTCGATGTAGCTTGTGCTTGTATTGAATCCAGAATATTCCTTTAAAAAGCCTAGTTTTGTTGGTGGCTTGTGGTACAGCTAATGATTTAACTTTACATTATAAGTAGCTTGGAAATGTATGTGAAATTGGCAGATGACCTCTCAGTATTGATGGAACAATGGCAAAAGCCATGATTTTCTTGACTTTCCTCTCATGGTTCTGTTTGTTCACAATAGCATGTTACTTAGGTTCCAGCAGTGCTGGTCCACTAAGTCCAAATGACATAAACTGAAGACAAATCCATACCAAAGTGAAACAGGAGCGACACCAGTGAAAGATAGCTTATTCTTTCATCACTGTCACACATTATACACACATATGTATAAATGAAACAGGCGCCAACAGCAACATTAACACCTGATTGGATATAGACGTTACCATGGACACCGCTCTTGCCTAGTAACAGGCACAAGTGCATACGATGTAAACCCCGCCTACCTAAAGGAAGCTGAAAGAGCACACATACCTACACATTTTCACACACATACCTGCACATGCTCACACATACACAGTCTCTCATTTGTCACTATCTACCTACCTCTAGTTTTTTTCCTGTTTACGCCCCCATGCCTCCCCCCAGCCCGAATCAGCAGGGTCCCTGGAGGGAAAATTGCTGCCTGTCATTGGCTGACTGCATCTCCATGGTGATGCAGCTGCAGCTGTGATTGTGCATAAGACAGAGAGACAGAGTGTGTGTAAATCTTGTAGCCAATCATTGTGTCATCTTGTAATTAGCCAAGAAGAGATGACAGTTCACTTTCATCACCTGTGCAGGTGTATTTTATTAGGCAATCTTAGATGCTCAGTTCTAAAGATAGATGCCACATTTCAACACTATAGCATGAAGTTCAAACACTAAAAAATCTTCTGGATAAATTCCTTAGAAATAAGGAGGATTAAAAATAGAAATAAATGAGGCCATTGTGGTTATACAGTAATAGAGCTATAAAATTCATTTTGAAAGTATAGCCCAGAACATTTGTTTCAGTTCATATTGAAATCTTTGAGGTTTTGGGAGATCTGAGCACAGTTTGTGACATTGTTGAGATCTTCTCTGAAACACTTAAAGCATTACTGAAGTATTTTTCTCAGAGGAAGAAAGTCAGAGAAGCAGGAGGAGTTTGAGGAGATGCTATCACTCACTATCACTGCCAAACACGAACAGGCCCCCTTTATTTAAATATTTTGCTGATTTCTATCACATTAGCAATACATTACACATGTTTCTCAGTGACTTCCATAATGATTATGTTTTTCTTAAAGCTAGAATTGCAGGTGGAACTAAAGTCCTTTTCAAGGCAGGGCAGTCCACTGTGGCCATCTTGGGAAAACTAATGCCTGGTTAATAACTGTAACCTTGCCTCATTGCAGTGGTGTGGGGGGTGTAATGATGGTGTGGATGTGCTTTTTTCCCAGAGTGGACGACCCAGGTTCAAATCTTCCCTTTGTCACACTTTTAATTTCCACTCATAATCTTAAACTACTTGTAATAAAAATGAATATAAAGGTTGATATCCTCATAATGATTTTGTCATGGTGGAGTTGACAGAAAGGTTCGATCTGGGTAAAATTAACTATGGTTTTAGGCTACTTTAGTAATGTTGTAACTATGTTGTTTTGGTGGAAACCATTGTTTTAATGCAATTAACCACAGAGATATACATTAATATGCTGTTAATATAGAAACGGTTTATTTTGTGGTTACCATGATTTTACTACAAAATACCACTGTGATACTATGGTTACTATAGTAAAACCATGGTAATATGTTTATAAGGGATGGTTAGGGTTAGGTTTAGGGGTTGGAGTAGGGTTACTTGCCAAATTAATAAAAAAGGACATTAAATATCGATTTGAGTTTAAATGATTTGATTAGCTTAACTGTAGAGATCGCAGACTGAGTGATACAAAATGTACGAAAGATGACTCGCATTTTTGACTCATGGAAGTGTAAGCAAGCTTGAAATCATGATCACCAAGGAGACTGCTGATGTGGTTTAAAATGCAAAAGGAGTAGTATCTTGGTCTGTTATCACCCAAAACTGATTAAATCACTTCAGAAGACATGGATTAAACCACTGGAAATTTATAGATTACTTTTATGCTGCCTTTATGTGCTTTTTAGAGCTTCCTTGCATTGTATGGACCTATAGAGCTGAGATATTCTACTAAAAATCTTTGCCTGTGTTCTGTAAAAGATAATTTCATACACATCTGGAATGGAATGAGGGTGATTAAATGATGAGAGAATTTTCATTTTTGGGCGAACTATTCATTTAATTCCCGGATGTGCAGTCATCATTCAGAAATATCATATCAGACCACTGCATGGCTCTACAGACCTTATTCACAGTAGCGTCATATTTTATTTTTCATGTGAATGAAAACAAGGCTGTAAGAGATAGACTTCCAGTACAGTCGCCTCAATGGCATCCAGTGTATAAAGCTGCATAAAGCTCCTAAACCACGTAAATTATTCCACAGCTCATGTTTTCTGGACTTTTTAGTCAACTGAATTTTTTGGGAAAGATGTGTTTTTCAATGTCTGGTCAGCGGAAAAATGTAAAACACTTTCAACAAGAATGAAGAGACTTTTTGTTTTTCTTTGTACTACAGTCAGACAAAACAAATGGCTGAAAATATAATGATTACCTCAACAAAAATCTCTGAACAGTTAATGATGTTATGCCCCTGGCCATGGCAACACCTCAGCTACATTAAACATGTCTCGTCAGTGGCCCATTCTAACACAGTGTTTAAATATTCTAAGTTTTCATGCATAATGCAGTACCTGAGTGGTGATCCAGGCTGAGAGGCAGATGGGAACTAAGCTCCACCCAACTCCTATCAGAGGAAATATAATAATTGATTTTGAACCTATAGTGTGATTAAGAGTGTCATAAAGAGTGACCAGTATGGATTCCATCTGCTGGAATACACAAAACAGCTGCATATTTGTGGGGGAAGGGGGTCTCACCATCTCAGAGTTTGTTGCCAAGCAACAAGAGATACACCATTCGCAGAATTGTGACTATATGATAGCAGAATATGAGAGTTTAACCAGAGACTATTTAGCAGAGACGGGTCACTTCCACTTAAATGAATGGGAGAAATTGGAACACCCAACCAAGAAACACTAGCGTCCAACAGATGTAGAAATGAAGTCCTGCATTACAGATAAACGAGCCAATCACCTTTTAGATACAGATATCGTCTTGTCAATCAACTTGAGAACACACATATGCATTAGCTATACAAGCTGGAAAAATTGCATGTTTTAACATAATCTGATGTAAACAAGCACAATTTATGATTCCAATATTATCAATTTTTTTAGATGATTTGAAATATGTCCTTTGATCATAATCTTGACCAACCGTTTTTGATATTTCAGTGTTCCCCCATTTAAGTAGATAAGAATTGCATTGGCATGACTGGAAATAGTCTCCTGAGAGCATCCCAAAGATGGCCGACAGTGGACTGACTTGCTAGAAAGACTTTGGTTTATTACAAATGTATATTTCTATGTGAAATTGTGTTGATGTTTCCAAATATTTGTTTTATGTTTTTTTTTTTACACACTTATGATAACAATATATAATGTTTCAATGATTGATTTACCACACAGATTATACTAATGTAGTGATGACAACATAATAGCACTTATTCCAAGTAAAATGGAAAACAAAACCCATAAGTAATGGAACTGGGCCACTGCAAAGAAATGCACATACATATTTCCACTGAAACTACACGCTCATTGCATCATGCAAATCATGTTTTGCATTAAATCTTATATAATAATGTCAACAGGTTTCTAGGTAAGTAATGTAATCTTAATATGAAAGCCATTGTGTCAACAAGAGTACCTCACTAATAGCTTCAATGGTCTTTCTCTTTCTGTTTTTTCCCAAAGCTGAGTTCACAGATGGCTTGTCAAGTAACAAACAAATCATCATTCCACACACACACACACACACACACACACACACACACACACACACACACACACACACACACACACACACACACACACCCTACAGTGCCACAGCTGAGGTCGTATTTGTGCCAGTTTTCTGGCATTTTAACTCTTTGATCTTGCTTTGAACAATAGTTCAATCCCCCATCTCTCCCTGTCTCACCCTTTTCCACTCTTACATATCTTACTCTGTCATTCTCAACATCAAAGCTTTTCACTATTCACCATGGTAACTGCCTCCATTCATTTTTATTCCTCTGAAAAAAAAAAACAGCGCTGAGAATCACAACGTTCCTTATTGGCTGTTGGCAGTGTGACAGCAGTGATGTCATGTGTAGCTCCTCGCAACGGTCAGAAATACACCGATCAGCCACAACATTAAAACCACCTGCCTAACATTGTGTAGGTCTCCAAAAGGCATTTCCGTACACAGAACTGGCGCTCACTGGATGCTTTTGTTTTTGGCGCAATGCTGAGTAAATTCTAGAGACTGTTGTGCATGTAAATCCCAGGAGATCAGCAGTTAAAAATTACTCAAACCAGCCTGATGGGATGGGTCACCAGACGTCATGCGAGGATCGGACGTGTGAACGGCGAGCTCTGTGCACTTTGCTTGTTTTAACACTTTTAATTATGTAAACTGGTGAAATTTGATACATAACTGTTCTAAGAGGACAATATATCAAATAATTCAAAATCCTCTGGCTCTGGAGACATTAAAATACACTTACAGCACGTGCTCAAGCTGATGCCCCGAGCAGGCCGTGTGCCTGGGAATTGATTTAGTTTGGGAAGTGCGCCAAATTCGGCAAGAGATACTGATCATGTCGGCAATGCTGACAAAGGTCATTGCTGACTTGGAGAATCTTGGTGTGATACGTCGATCGATCTCTGCCACGGAGGCGAAGTTCACTGATGTGGTTACAAGAGCGGGGGATGTTGAGAAACTGATCAATTACCTGGAGTCATCGAAGAGGCTAATCTGCTAATCTGCTAGTGACCAAGGTGGATTTGAAGAATGTCTGGGAGAAGTTGGAGGATATGGAGAACCGTAGCCGGCGGAATAACATCTGAATCATCAGAATTGCTGGGGGCAAAGAGGGACAGGGTATGGTGAAATTCCTGGACTGCTCTTTCCAAATCTGCTCGACATAGAAAGCCATAAAATGGAAATCGAGCGAGCTCACATGTTTCCTGCTTGGCAATCCGTGAAGAGAGACAGGCCCCAATCAATTCTGGCCAAATTTCTGAGCTCTTCCGATAAAGATCTTGTGTTACACTAGGCAAGGAGTACAGGAAGGCTTTCTGGAAGATACTAGAACCACAGCATTTTCTTGTTCCCAGACATTGTGAATTCAACAAGAGAGAAACTTGATAAATTCAAGGAATGCAAGAAACATTTACATCAATGGAAGGTCGCATTTGCACTGATATTCCCGGCCAAAATCAGAATAGATGCTAAGGATGGCTGTAAAACATGCACATGCTCACAACAAGCGATGTCCTTCATAAAGTCAATGGAGTGAGTAAGTCATCTTGTTATACTCACATTGCAGCCAAGTGGACCGGCTCACTGAACATTCGCTTGACTGTTTGAAGAATCTGCATACTCTTTTTGTACTGGTTCCACCTAGCGGCTGGAGGTTATTTTGTAGAGTAACACACCTTGAGGACAGTTTTATGAATGATTCTACGTGCTCTTTGCACTTAGTCCGCCTATCAGCAGGAGATTATTTTGTAGAGCAACACCTCTAAAGAAATGCACCTTACTCTGCAAGAAGCTGAAAAATTTGGGAAGATATGGGGTGGGCATTTTTTTATAATGTCGAGTAAGTGCAGGGGAGTCATTACACAGATAAGTAAATATCTGCAATTCAAATGTCTTAAACAGACTACAAATAAATTAGGAAGAGTCATTATTGTTTTAGCTGAAATTCAAGGACAAAGGCTTATTTTTTCTAATATTTATGCACCTAACGTTGATGATCAGGGCTTTTTTATAGATCTTGAAGAGATGTTGCAAGCTGCTGGCACCCCTCATGATATAATATTGGTAGGAGACTTTAATCTTTTGATGGACTCAGTTCTTGATCATAGTGCAAGCCCCCTAGAGCAACATTGAGACTTAACAGGATGTGTAAACATCTTGGTCTTACAGATATTTGGAGACTTTTAAACCCATCTGGTAGGGACTATACCATACTATACTAATTTCTTTCATCAGTCCATAAGGTTTACTCTAGAATAGATTTTTTTTTTATATCCAAGTCCCTCATTTCATCTGAGGTTGATGCTCAATTGGAAACATTTTAATCTCAGATCATGCCCTGGTGTGTTTAGAGGTGTGGCCACATACAAAGAATAAGAAATCATATAGTTGGCACTTTAATGTATTTCTTTTGCAAAATCCTGAATTCCAAAAAATGATAAAGGGTGAACTCAATGTCTATATGGAGACCAACTGGTACTCAGTATCCTCTGTGTGCATGGCTTGGGAGGCACTTTAGGTGGTTCTCAGGGGCCGGATAATACAGTATGCCTCATTCACCAAAAAATCCAAAGCACAAGAACTTGTGGAATTGGAAGGGAATATTAAAAGTGCAGAGGCAGAGTTGAAGTGCCAAATGTCATCTAATGGCCTCAGAAAATTGACCCAATTGAAATACAGATATACTACTATTTTGTTGTGGAAGGTGGAGTTTTTGCTATTCAGGGCAAGACAGTCATACTTTGAGTCAGGGAGCAAGGGAGGAAAACATCTGGCTAGATATATAAAACATAGAGTCTTTTTCTACCATTCCCTCAGTGAAATATGCTGGTGGTGAAATATTTACCTCAGCCATTGATATTAAAAATGCTTTTAATGAATTCTATCTTGATCACCATAGTTCCATGTCTTCATCTACTGATTAAGGTATTAGAAACTTTGTGGAACCAGTAGAATTATCTTGATTCTGAGATAACCTTGGTGAGGTAATTAAGGCCTTGACCACAGGCAAGGCTCTGGTGCCAGATGGCTTTGCCGCTGAATTGTTTAGATCTTATATAACAGAATAGGCTCCACTTTTGCAAGAAGTTTATACGGGATCATTAAAGAATGGTTAGCTTCCTCCAACCATGATACAAGCCCGGATCATTCTGATTTTTAATAAGGACAAAGATCCAAGCTAGTGTAATAGTTACTGTCCAAAATCCAAAATCCAGCTAGATGTTAAAATATTGTCAAAAATTTTGGCTAACCGATTAAGTAAAGTAATGACATCTCTTATAGATCAGGTGGGATTTATTCAGGGAGTAGCTCTTCTGATAACATTAGGCGTTCATCAATATCATGTGGTCAGTGGTGAATGATCAGACTCTGGTCTCTGCCATCTCACTTGACATAGAAAAGGTGTTTGATATGGTAGAATGGGATTAACTTTTTAAGATTTTTGGGTTTGGGAATACTTTTATTGGATAGATTAAGTTACTTTATAGCCACATTGTAGTCGCGGTACAAACAAATGGATAAATTTCAGATTATTTTACTCTGGATAGGGGCACCTGGCAGGGTTGCCCTCTTTCCCCATTATTGTTCTGTCTTGACCTGGAACCATTAGCAGCCGCGATATGAAAGGAGGGTGATTTTCCTGGGGTGGTGGCGGGAGGTGTGGCGCACAAGCTTTTGCTTTAGATTATATTTTATTATTTGCATCTGACCCTACTAGATCTATGATTTGCCTCCACATAATTATTAATTTGTTTTCTAAGTTCTCAGGATACAGAGTTAATTGGTCTAAATCCGAAGCTTTGGATCTGACAGCCTACTGCCGGGCGCCTTCCAGTGTCCCAAACCGGGCATTAAGTATTTGTTAATTTTATTACCAGCAAATTTGTGTAGATGTAGTTAGAGTTAATTTTGACTGTTTTAAAAAAGTTTTTTGAGCGATGTGGGCAGGTGGGCTTGATTACATTTATTTATGATTGGGAAAGTTAATGTTATAAAACTGAATTTGATTCCAAAATTCAACTACATGCTAATAAGTCCTTTATTTGGAATGGGAAAGGTCCCAGATAACATTTCAGTGAGTTGCTTAGGCCGATTGACAAAGGTGGGCTAGGCCTACCCAAGATTTTGTTTTATTATTATGCATTTGATCTCAGAAATTTGGCTCAAAACTCAACATTGAGGGTGAATTCCAATTGAAAGTGACCATCCCTATGCCCTACTCACTGCAAAGGTGATGTGGGCTCTTGATGTGGGCTCTCTAAAGAGAGCATGGCATTACAGTTTGAATGTACCCTTCACCAGAGCCATATAGAGAGAGAGTTGCAACAACTCCATTGACTCCAATGGAATGTTTTTTTTACAGCAATGGCGGCTCGTGGAGCCTCTCAATAGTTCCCGGAAGTAGCAGCAAACACCGTAGAGATGAAGCAGAACAAACCGTTTGCGACACACTTTTAAAAGGTGAGACGTTTAAAGAATAATATTATCTTATTCTGTATATTATCAGTACATCTAAATAAAAATAACTTGTAAATTAACACCTTATAGTTGAGTATTACTCATTAAATTAGGAGATAAGGGATGTTATCGGATAACTAACAGATTAGGCAAGGATTGGAGCTGGATAAAGTTAGTAACGAACACCCTATTAATTGTAAAATCTGTTCTCTTGATTCAGTTTCATCCATCGTTTTTTAAAAAAGTAATATCGTAATATATTATTACAATTTAAAATAACTGTTTTCTATTTTAATGTATTTTAAAATGTAATTTACTCCTGTGATGCCAAGCTGAATTTTCAGCCTCATTAATTTTGAACGGCAGTTTATATACGAGTATGCTTAAGTTGTTTTAAAGCTGAATATATTGTGTATATGAATAAGTATTGTAAGAATTATACATTAGATATATAATATTTATAATACATAAATAATTATATTACTATATATAGAATTGTAAGAATTGTAAACAATAAGCTTCATTTCACAAAATTTTACATTTACGTAACTGCTGCTAATAGTTAATAGTTCATTGACCCATTGTGCGGTGCGAGCTGGAAATCACCTGTCACCAGCCTGTCTCTGTACTATCTGAAAAGTCATAAATATGACATTAGTTACAATGAGATTAGTGAAAACAAATGCTACATACATATGTCGGTGTGTTACATAAATATATAAAATAAATGCATTTATTGACCACTAATTACCAGAAATCGCAGTTCTGTCACTCTACTCAAACAGTTTGAAATGCCCGCCAAAGCACTTCCTGGAACTATCTGAAGTCTACGTGAATCACGTGACGATCAAGCATTTAGAACTTCCGTTGCCGCAACTCTCTCTCTATATGGCTCTGCCCTTCACTAAAAGTCTTGAAAAAGGGCCCTTTGTGAAATAATAGATTTTCTTACTTTTGTTGCACTTCATGGGGGCAAAAAAAGCCGTTTGGAAAACGCCCTGAGTCAACATTGCCCTCTGATGGACAAACCTGGAAGTACACCCATCTAATGCCTGTGCTCTTTATGTCATATCATGATCAATGTGCTAGTGCAAATAGAAGAGGCTCTTTCTTACAATAGTGATTCATTCTAATTGTGTATAATTAATGTTTGTATTGCAAAATTTAAATAAGAATTAGTTCAGGTAAAATCTTCTAAAATTAAAAGAATTAATTCAGTACAATGAAGTTTAAAGGGGTGGTTCACCCAAAAATTTTAATTCTCTCATCATTTATTCACCCTCAGGCCATCCCAGATGTGTATGAATTTCTTTCTTCCACTGAACACAATTGAAGATTTTTAGAAGAATCTCAGCTCTGCAGATCCATAAAAAGTAAGAAAAATGGTGGCCAGAAATTTGAAGTTCCAAAAAGGACATAAAGCCAGCATAAAACTAATCCATACAACTCAAGTGGTTAAATCTATATCTTCAGAAGCAATATAATAGGTGTGGGTGAAAAACAGATTCATATTTAAGTCCTTTTTACTATAAATCTCCTCTTACACATCCACATTCTTCTTCTTTTGTTTTTGATGATTCACATTCTCCCTGCATGCCGCCACCTACTGGTCGGGGCTAGACAAAGATGTAGATGTACATTTAAAAAGGACTTGAATATTGATGTTTCTCACCCACATCTATCACATTGCTACTGAAGATGTGGATTTTACCGCTGGCGTTGTTTGGATTACTTTTATGCTGCCTTTATGTGCTTTTTGGAGATTTTAAATTCTGCACACCATTCAGTCTCATGAAATATTCTTCCAAGTATCTTTGTTTGTGTTCTGCAGACGAAAGAAAGTAATACAGATCTGAGATGGCATGAGGGTGAGTAAATTATGAGAGCATTTTCTTTTTTGGTTAACTATCCCTTTAAAGTGATGGTTTGGAGTCTCAACAGTAGCCTATTTCAGGACGACAGCAATGTATTCACCTTCAGGGCAACTTCGACATTAAAAGCAGCACTCTGCGATAGAATTCTGTGAAGTGCACAATGTAGGGCATCATATAAATCAGTTCACAACTCTCCCCATTGTTATTTTTTAGATAACAAACAGCCATGAAAATAAAGGCACTGAGTTTTCGGAAAAACTTTACAAGCTGCCTAAGCCAGGAGTTCATTTCTAAATGTTTCTTTAAAGAAGCTAAAACATTTGCCAGCTTTGATTAACATGTCACATACCTTCATTGAAATACTTCTCTATTTGTAGATTGTCTGTCATGAGCCATAACACTCTGTTTTCATCATCTGTTTTTATCTGAATAAAAAACAATGTCTAGGTGTTAAAGTTTGTTTCAATGTGAAAAGTCATTGCACATTTGCATGGACATAGATAAATCCATGGGTCATTGAAAGAAGCCGTGTAGGTAGTTGACATGACACTTCAATAAAATAAAAATTGTCATAATTTACTTACATTCATGTTAGAAATCCATATGACTTTCATTCTTCGATGGAACAAAAAAGGAGATGGGAGAAAGTTTCAAGTTAGCCTCAGCCACCATAACCTTTATTGCATAATTTTTATTTTCCATACAATGAAAGTGAATGGTGACTGAGGCTGTCAGCCCCTAACATTCTGCCAACATCTATTTATATGTTCCAGGGAAGAAAGTAAAGCTCAAAGTATACTTCGGTATTGACGCAAATGCTTAGCGTATGTGTTGAGTCAAACGCTCATCTTCAGAGTATACCAACTGTGAGTGTTGCCACCTTCGAGGACTCACAAATTATTGCAAAACAATTCCAGGCGCATGCACGTACTGCTCGTTCAGAGTACGCACGGTTAGAAAAATTGGGCTGCACGCATTCAATGCTCGACTTTGGAAAGAAATATGTACCATCGGAACTTGAATTTGAGGACTTTAGTTTGAACATTTTTACTTGAAATTGAATTTGCAGTTTTG
Organism: Xyrauchen texanus; assembly: GCF_025860055.1. Taxonomy (NCBI): domain Eukaryota; kingdom Metazoa; phylum Chordata; class Actinopteri; order Cypriniformes; family Catostomidae; genus Xyrauchen; species Xyrauchen texanus. The sequence continues at coordinate 10,476,339 of NC_068281.1, read as the reverse complement.
AACTTTAATTATATAAAACTTGAAATTCAAATGTACATGGCATGAATTCAGATTCAATTGTTTATTACACTGATTCAAGTTTTGTATTCAGATTCGGGTAAATTTGATGGAGACATCCGGGGCACTCAGAAAGAGCAATCTAGCCTGTAAGTAATCAAACTCCTTCTTGACCAATCACAACGTAGCACACAGTTCACATTTGGAAGAGGAAGGGTATGCTGTGTAATAGTGCCAACGTGGTATCATGGCTGAACGAGAGCCACCACCTCTCTCTAGTTACTTGTTCTGCTCTAATGCAAACTCCAAATGTAATTAGTGTAAATGATAAACAGGCTGTTAGATGCATAGTTACTATATCACCAATTAGTAACAGTCTAAATTGTTAACAATGATCACTGGATACCCACAAAATCCATAGTAAGACAGACAGATAGACAGACATTGATCGACTGGAGTCGTGTGGATTACTTTTATGCTGCCTAAATGCGACTTTTGGACCGTCAAATGAGCTATCACACATTTACTTGCATTATAAGGTCCTGACAGAGCTCCATCTTAGATAGATAGATCAATAGATAGATCTGGGATCTGTTGCTTTGGATCAGCGAAACAGTCTGAACGGTGTCTGACTTTATAAAAGGAAGCCTTTATAAAAAAATTAAAACCCCTTTATTGTTTTTCAAATACAAAAGAAATACAAAAAGAAACACAGACAGCAAAGGTGACAGTCAGCGGCATCAGTCTGAAGTACAGCTCAGTCTTTTGGTTAAGTGTGCAGTCTGTTTTTCGAGTTCTCTAGGCCAGCTCGTTCTTGTCCATGACCTCGACGTGGCTGGCATCTGAACTGCCCGGCGCCAGCAGAGTCCTGCGGTTATAATGTCCTTTCATGATGCTCGTGTTGTTATTTTCGTTAAGGATTTGTTTCTGTTTCTGACGGTTGAGAGACTGAACCAGGCCAAGCACCACGGCGGCGAGCGAATACTGGCCGGTGAGTTTCCGGGGCTGCAGAATGAGCGGATTGGGCTGCACGCGGCCTAGCAGGAAGTGTGTGCGGATCTTTCCTTCCTGTTCGCTGATGCCCTTCACGTAGATCTCGCCTCTGTACTCAAAGGCAAAGCCGCGCTCGTTTAGGATGCCATAGGTTTCCTCTGGTAGCTGAATCTTCCCGCTGACACCAGTACTGTCCATTCTGCTTGCCAGATTTACAGTCTTTCCCCAAATATCATACTGCGGCTTTTTGGCGCCAATGACACCAGCCACCACTGAGCCATGTGCCATACCTAAGAGAAACACATAGAGAGAGAGAGGGCACAGGATTAGCAAATCTCACTGGTCGAGTACTGGTAGATTTCATACATTTAAAGCTGAAGTGTTCAACTTTTTCGATGTTTAAATTAGTGCGGTCAGTCGATTAAATATTTAATCGCAATTGAATGCATACTTTTTTATAGTTAATCACGATTAATCAAAGATTTTGAAAGAGCTTAAATTTGACTCTATATTTACTTCTTTTCCTGTCAAAATGCAGTAATTTCCTTCTTAGAAAAGAAAAATATATGTAAAAAAATAATGCAAAAATGCAAACATTTTCCAAGCAAAGCATTCCAAAGTATAATGATAGAAATGCACTAAAATAGCACCAATTTATTTAACCTTAAACAGTCTAAGTGGGAGGTTGACTAATTGAAAGAACTAGTCCCCATAGGTTGCATATTCATTGCAATGTGCATTAAATCTCATAAAAAAGCTATGTTTTCAAGGGGGGCCGGAGTAGAACATGATTTTAATATTGTTAACTTTATTGTATGTATACATTTCTTAGCAGCTTGCTTAAAGGTATGCCTACTTTGTCAATGTATACATGATATCTCTGTTCACTGACGTGTGCATGTAAAGACATGAAGAAGAGGGGGAAAAGGTCATTTCAACAGACCTTTCATTACGTTTTCCTATTGTAGACTAACAAGAAGAAAAAAAAAACATATCAGTGTGAAATGTTACATTTAAGCCTATTTAATTTTACATCAGTGGATCCATCCATTGGCTTAAAGAACACTGATTATCTCAGTGACAAGTCTTTTTAAACTGATTACCAAAAAGGTTCGTTCAGATTTGTTCATTGATTCGTTCATTATAAAATTTGTTATACGTTTTACTAATATGCGTTTGTGCCAGTAGATGGCACCAAATGACAGTCTTTTACGCTTTGAAAGAGTTATTCACGAACTGAATGTCTAATGTTCATTTATAAAAATTTGCGTCTCAACAAATCATTGTCAAACAAAGAGATTTAAGCAATGCAGAGAGTTCAAGCATCATAAGCGTTTCCCCACAAATGACAACAAAGCATATCTATCATACTGTGAACTGCTGAGCATGACTTTTATCAAGCTATACAAAAACAGACAATGCTACAATAAAAAATAATTATGAATTTCAATAAAGTCTGTATGCCATTGTAATAAATTGTTTATCACTCCATTTTATTCATAATTCATCCGGCCCATTTCCTTGTTGAACGAGATTGCCGAATTGAACAAACCACTCGCCTCCAGCAGAGCCTCATTAATGATGACTCATTCATGTATTACATTTGCGAACAAGTGTACCAGTATGGAAAGAAGCACTTATAGCTTTTTATTCATTCGCAGGATATGAATTGTTGATATAAAAAACAAATTATTCTTGACATCTCAAACTTAATTCTTACATGTTAAAAAGGAATAATTACATTCTGAAATGAACTTCTTACTAGTTAAAATTGTCATTTCAGATATCATAAATTCATGCATAGTAATGAGGAGTACTTTTACGTACCTAATGAATATTCAAAAAAGAAAGGTATGGAACCTCGCAGGGAATACACAAGGGGAAAAGAGAACGCTAATCCCCACGATCCGTTTCCTCCTATTTTTCATACCAACACTACAAGTTGTATATTATTTTTTACATTTAATAACATTGTATGACTTTGTAATGTGTATCGAGATAAGTCCATCTGCAGAGCCGCAGAACCACAGTAGTTTCAGGATTGATGCAGTGTTAGTAGATTAGCGCCATCTACCGTTGTAGTAATGGTAGCCTTTTCAACATGTTTCAATAAAGTTCCATGTGTTAACAATAGTTAATGCTGTAGGTTTCATGAATTAAAGCTGGGCCCAGATTGAGGCGGAACTGCCTGATGTTTGGAAGCTGCAGGGGTATGCCCTCGGTGAGCAGACAGTGCTTTGCTTTGGCGGTCAGTGACGACATCATCCTACGGGCCTTGGAGGGGAGCACCGGCGGGGGGCGTGGCTTAGAGAGGCGCCTGGACCCAAGGAACCAATCGTCTAGCCATGAGGGCTGCAGGGAGGACGGAGGTTTCCAGTCCAACCCCACACTCAAGAAGGCGGCAGCCCAGTCGAGTCTTCCGCGTCAAGATGCCGGGATGCTCTCTGATGCAGCGGCAAATTTCTCATCCAGCTCGGCGGATCCGAGGGAGAAGTCAGACTCTCACCTCGAGCCCGGACAAAAGTCAATGGGCAGGTGGTTCGTGGGGATTTACCCGGAAAAACCTAGCCCGCTGCCATCCCCAAATCGCCTCCATCGCCGTCCTCAATCCCGTGGGAAGAAGGAGCAATGCGGGGGGCGGCTGGAGTGGCGTTCCTTTTTAGGAAGGAAAGTCGTCACTGCAACGTTGTCATGGTCAAGTTCTCACAGTGAGAACAAGAACCATCCACAAATGCCACCTCTGTGTGATCGCGGCCCAGACACATGAGGCAGCGTCTCTGACCGTCAGTAGTGGAGAGATATTGACCGCATTCAGGAACTATACAGATGCGGAAGGGCATCTTTAAAAAGACACATCCTGAAAAGCACGTTCAACGCCTGCTGTGTGTGTGTTTTTAGAGAAAATTAACTCTTTTAAGAAAATACTTTCGAAGCGCCCAGGGGCAAAGCTGAACGGGTGTGCAGAGAATCTACGCATCGTAAATCCAAAAGCAACGCTCTGCAGAGGTGAGTGGAACAGAAGTGATCTCAGCTCGCTGATCGCACAACCGAAGAACCGAAGAAAGGCTCAGAAGAAAACATCTGAATGGACAGCTGCACGATTCCATCCTTTTATACCCGTATGTCTGGGGTAGGGACATGCAAATTCTGTCTGCCAATTTCTTATTGGCCTTTTCTCAAGTTCAGAGGTAACCGAGTCCTTCAAGAAAGACCCCTAGTGTCACTTCATTCGACACAACATCGAGTGAGCGACAGACGGGGAACCATTTTTTTAAAATATAAAAATATTCTTTTTTTTTACAGATTAATATAACTAGAGAGAGGTGGTGGCTCTCGTTCAGCCATGATCCCACGTTATGACAACCAATTTAAGCTTCTATAAGAATAATGAGAAATACATGTATACAGATCCAGTAGTTAGCGAATCAATTTTGATTAATAAAGTAATTGTTTACCAAAAATACTAGATTTGATAAAACCTTACATAGACAACAACTTACCGTGCTCTTTGACATGATTGTTCTGTCATTAGCTCCACCCATAACATCAGTACAGAGACTGCGAGCCTGAAACTGAAATGACTTAAAGGTGCATACACACTGCCAGCGACATCGCGCGCAACAGCGACTCCATACCATTCATTTTCAATGAGAGCACAGTGACTTCCGGCGACACGAGCTGTCGTGACCATTGGTGACTAGATTTGGGCGTGTCCAGCGACGCGACAAAGTTGAGACAAGTTCAACTTTATTCAAATGAAGCGCGACTAACGGAAGCGACAGCCAATAGAAGAGAAGACGGGAGAGCTCACCTGATCCTTCTCTCTCTCTCTCTCTCTCTCAGCTCCTGCAGTAACAGAAAGATGGATGAAAGGCTAATTCTTGCTGTTAGAAATTTTCCAGTGCTCTATGATATGTCTCTTCCCACGTACAAGGACATTTTTAAGAAAAATACTGTGTGGAAAGGTGTATCTGAGATCGCGGGGATTATATGGACACAGACAGACCGGCATTTGCATTTTCGCCGCAGATAAACAGCCTCTATGGCAAACAGCATTTTCCCAGTAGGCTCACTTTTGGGCTGGTCAAGGTTGGAATGTCTATCGGGAGAACCGAGCAGGCTGGTGGTTCGGTTGCAAAACGTGCCAAATGGGCCGCGATAAGCAACAATGAGCCGCCGCGTTATGCAGAACGGACCACAACACGGCGCACTATCGCGAATCCCCCTCCCCGCTCAGTTGTGCCAGTTGCCATGTAAAATCCTGGGGCAATTTCTCTTCCTAGTCCAGTCCTGGGTATGTGTTTGAGTAAAATGAACATTTTTGTTTCTATGATTGTTGATATCCACAATTCATATCTTGCAAATTAATAAAAGCTAAAACGGCTTGCCATAGTACCATTACATTCAGTTCCTTCATGAATTAAACATTGTATCTTCAGGCTCAAACAACCTACTCGAACATCAGTAAAGGGGCATTTTAATTTAGCAGGTGAAGCCAATGATATACTCCATCACAGCCTGCACTATGCTATTGGCTCACACTATAGTCAGTCTTAGAGGCTGGAAAAGCCCCCAAAGCAGTCTCACGCTTCCAGTGCGGGTCTGAGGGCCGGTCAAAAAGTGTAGCAAGCATGGTTCCATGAGCTGGTCAAAACATTTTGGAGGGCCATATGCGGCCCGTGGGCCATAGCTTGGGAACACCTGCTCTACAATATCAAACAGCCGGCAGAATGTGGCCATCTGCAGATTCAGCAATCGCGAAACCGCATTCACGATTTGCACCAGGGCGTCAATGACAGCATTGAGCACTGCTTTGAACTCCCCATGAAAAAGGATTGCAGACAACAGGCCCTATTTTAAGAGTGGTAAGTGCAGCACTATGTGACATGTTATACGCACAAAGTCAGTAGGCATGGCCACAAGTATGGGCTGGCGAAATTGCACGTGCAAAGCGCAAAGGGGCTGGGTCATGTGCAATTTAATTCTGATGTTCTTCTCTGGTTACAGCATAGTCTGCGTCCTATTATATATTTAATTCCCTGTCAAGGAATGTCGATTTAAATGAAGATAGAATATGGATACGAATTTGGTAGTGTAAATGGGCTGTATGTAATGCACTGGAATAATAGAAATATGGACCATTTGTGTCTTACGTTCTTTGATGCAATAACTGCGTCCTTGCTGTGAACTCTCTACCGTTTTGATGCCATCGTTCGAGTGCAATGGTGTTTAGAGGTGAAATACTACAGAGTAAGTTTGCTTTTTTCTCCTGTCTCTGGGCCAAAATGTATGTGTTCTCTATCAGCCTGCCTCACCTGCAGTCTTGACAGTGTTACAGGATGGTTAATGCTTTGCTGCTTTGATACAGACACCATCTGTCAATTAATTTGAGAACGCGCATGCGCATTAGCTATACAAGCCGGGAAAAATCTTTTTTTTTTTTCACAATCTGAGGAAAAGAAGCACAATTTATGATAACAGTTTTGTCAGAGTGAACTGCTGATTTGAAATATGTTCAAATATTAATTTTTACCATCTGTTTTGGGGATTTCTGTGTTTTCCCATTCAAGTTGATAGGAGCTGCACTTAGTATGCTGCTTGTATACATAGAAAATAGCTGCCTGAGAGTGTTCCAAAGATGTCCACCGAGTGACCTAACTTGCCTAAAAAGACTTTGTTATAACAGGATTTCTCCGCTGAGGAAATAATTATGAGTATCTAAACTACAATACATCCTCATCCTTTCTCACATAGATGCTCAGTATCAACAAAACATCTGGATAAGTCACTTCAGGTTAACGTTTGATGTTATTTGAGGAAAAATTGTTAACTCAGAGCCCTGTTTAAAGGATCTGTTAATTACACTGGAAGTGCTGCAGAAAAACAAATGCTTGAAATGGTCTATAGAAATTGCTCTGTTTGCCAAACACAGCAACACTGAACCAGTGGCCTGAGTTTGGGGCGGGACTATCTGTTTTGTCGATCAATGGAAGACAGGGGGATTATTTGTGAACACTGTTTGAAAACAATGTTTATTTTTGGTTGCGTTAGTAGCACAGAAATTACACACTTCAATTTTAAATTATTTAAACATTTTTGAATAATTTGACTCTTACCAATTCTAAGTTGGAAGTTGTTAAAAGAATGCTTGTTGATCTCCTGAATGCTCTCATTCAGAGCAATGGCGAAATCTGCCAGCGCACACAGATGTCCCCATTTATCCTCACATTGCTATGGTAACACACACACACACACACACACACACACACACACACACACACACACACACACACACACACACACACACACACACAGACAGAAAGTTTAGTGGACAAAGAAACAAGTTTTCAATAAGGATAGGCATCATAATATATTTACAGATTCTGATTCAGTTCACATTCCTGTTAATTCATGTTGTTTCCAAACCCATTTAATAAAACCCATTTTATTTTCATTCTTCCAAAGGAATTAAAAGGAGATGTTTGGCAGAATATTACCTGCAGTCACCATTCACTTTCATTGCATCTTTTTTTTCTCTAAACAGTGAAAGTGAATGGTTATTGAGCCTATCGGTCCCTAACATCTACTTTAGTGTTCCACAGAAAAAAAGAAAGTCATACAGGTTTGGAACCACAGGAGTGAATGGCGAGGTATTAAAGGTATTTTTTAAGAAGCGGTTCTCGATTCTCAACCTTAGATTTCATGCAGCAGACATGGTTTGCAGAAGATATCAAACAAGCCATCATAAAGCTAATATGTTTTATGAGTGTCTATGTAAATGTGTGTATGTTTTCATACTTGTTTCTCAGGTGAAAGCCCTGACACCGCCATGTACGTGCTGCCAATGGTCTTTATCTTCTCAATGTCCTGAAATCGCTCCTCCCCCAGCAGCTGTAGAGAGAGAACCTTTTAAATATGAGAACTTACTTATGTAATATTAAACACTCATTAGCTGCCTCACAGACCCTGAGCAGGTTCTCTTCTGTCATGAATGTGTGTGTGTGTGTGTTCCAGTGGATGTTCAATATTAACTATGTGTTTTTGTAGCATTCTGACCTCATCAAAATCAGCGATGATCTCGTTGAGCAGCCGCAAACACTCCACACCCTGATTATTCATTTCCGTCTGTGAATAAAAATCAGCAAAGCCTGGAATGGAGGCGAACATCACTCCCACCGCATCATATGACTGAGAGTAGAGCTCCTATGGGCAGAGATCACACATCAGTATTAATGTTAATGCTGCTTTTTCCCATATAATGAAAGTGAATGTTGACTGAGGTTGTCAGCACCTAACATTCTGCAAAACATCTCCTTTTGTGTTCCAATAAAGAAAGAAAGTTATAAGGGTTTGGAATGACATGAGGGTGTGTAAATGATGAATCTCTCACAACACATGTTCACACACTGACACAAGTTAAAAAACAAGTTCAACTACATAGTGCTTGATTAATTGTGAATCTGGGATATCTTTGCTTTTGCTGTATATGTTGAAGTATCAAAACCTTCCACTAGAGGGCTGTGTTGCTTTACAACTAACACATACAGTATTTGTAAGTGGGAGGCCAAATTGTTGAGCAGAAACTTGGACATTAATAAACACATCTGACTGATTCACACAAATATTTGACAGTCATATACTGTACTGCACAAACATTTGACTGTTGATATACTGTATAATACCATTAAATGATACCAAAAGAGATCAACACAAAATCAATGAAATTAGTTTACATATTTACTCGAAATGATCTAAAAATACTTGAAAATGTCAATTATCCAATTACGCATGACTGTAATCTTCATAGACATGCAGGAGTATAGGTTCTTCAATGAATAATTCTTAAATTATTACATTTCGTCACCCTCAATCTTGGATATAGACTTATATCCTTCCACTTACAGTATAGGGCTATCAGTAGACTTTGGAACTGACACAAGGGGGAGCAACTGCTTCTGTTTATAGGCCAAGCCAATAATCTTGAAAACCAAAAATTGTTCTGGATGATGTATTGGTCCTTCTAGTTCATATACACACACAGTCATGAACATATTTCACTTGCACTCCATAAAGTGCCACTATACAGCATATGCTATGCACATCTTACGCACTGCAACGGCATAAACTAAGTTGTTTTGTTGGTTTTTGTCACTTTAATAGAGTGCAAAATTGCCTGACCACTTCTGCTTAGCCATCGTGGTTCATTTTCCCATAGGGATTTAATAAAACCCTACCTACAAATTTCTAAGCCATGAATTAAACCAACCAGCTTCATTAGAAACGTAGATTTGAAGCACTAAAAAGGTTCAAGACTGTGTACTTGCCATATTTCATGAGGGAATGAACTACAATCCCATGAAACATTACCAATGATGTACGGTAAGCAAATTACAAATAATGGAAAAATATAAAACTATTGATTTAAAATTGTTGGTTGTAACTATAGAATCAATATATTAAAATTTTATGGCCAGATATTCAGATATAAGGTATATACAAATATATATGTAGTTTGAGAGTGTGGGAAGACAGACTCGGTTCTATGTGTCAGGATTTGGCATGTTTTGTTGGCCGCAATTTTCTGATTAGTTGATGTTTTCTCTTCAGGGTAGTTTAGATCTTCACCAGGAATTCTGCTATTAAACACAATTTTAATAATGCAGAGATTAAAAATCCTCACAGTTCTTCTGTCTTCAAAAGTTTTAAATTATTGTAAAAAATAAATTCATCTATGGAGAAAATTAAGGGAATTTTTACTTCCGCAACTAGGGATGGAATGGCCATAGGGAAAACCGGGACTTTTCCTGAAGGGCCGGCCGCGAAACGGGGCCGAATGGCCCGCATTATGCAGAATGGGCCACAAAAGGCACCACAATATGCAGAAAAGGACCGAACACCCCCCCGCTCAACAACTTTTGGGCCAGTTTCTATGTAAAATGCTGGGTTGTTTCTCTTCCCAGTCCACCCTGTCTGCAAACCAATGATGCACTCTATTGATAGGGAAAAAAGAAGCCAGGAGTCAGACTTGAACCTATGCCAACCTTTTGAGCTCCACAGCTTAATGTGCTAGTCTGCTGGAGAATGTGCACTAACCACCAAGCCACAGCTCTCTCACAATTGTGTTATTCACATAGGGAACTGTTGTGAATAAGCTGACAAATGTTAAAATAAAATTCCCCCAATACACCCTAAACATCCCTGCTGAAAAGTCCAGCATTGCTGGTCACCAGCATATGTTTTGGATGCTGGTTCCAAGCATGGGATGCTAGTGTGTGGATAGCTTAACTAGCTTCACCTGAAAGATCTTGCTGTTTGACCAAGGAAGTCTTGCTGGGTAAACTAGTTAAGAAGCCTGGTAGGTACAAAATAATCAGCATAAATTAGCCTGGACCAGCATAGAAATTCATGCTAGTCTAAGATGGTCTTTTTTAGCAGGGATCCAGTATCCCACTGATGCATGATGTCATCATTGTATGTTGTTACTGCTGATACATATTACAAGTGACTGCTGAGTTAAATTGTTCAAAAAAGGTATTAATATACTTAAGTTCTAGTCACTGAATCAAATTGTGTGTCTGAGAGAGATAATTTTCTTTCCTTAAAAACAGCAGAGTGATGTAAATTATGGCTCACACACTCAAGCAAAGACACACTCACACACACATTTAACGTCACCAGTTAAATCATGCCTCAATACTCCACCTGGTTATAAATGAACAGGATAATTAAAGCAACTCAATACACCCACACACCCAAACACGCAAACACACACACACACACACACACACACACACACACACACATGTTGTGTTTCCATGTTTTATGGGGACTTTCCATAGACATAATGGTTTTTATACTGTACAAACTTTATATTCTATCCCCTAAACCTAACCCTACCCCTAAACCTAACCCTCACAGAAAACTTTCTGCATTTTTACATTTTCAAAAAACATAATTTAGTATGATTTATAAGCTGTTTTCCTCATGGGGACCGACAAAATGTCCCCACAAGGTCAAAAATTTCGGGTTTTACTATCCTTATGGGGACATTTGGTCCCCACAAAGTGATAAATACACGCTCACACACACACACACACACACACACACACACACACACACACACACACACCCAAACACAGGTACACAAAATGGATGTGTTTTTTTGGTCTGTGAGTTGTACAGGTCCATTATTTCGTCTCCTTATTGTCTGATTGACTGACAGCGGAACATTCCAGAAATAAACAAAGGAGTCACATAAGGACAAGAGAGCACGCACACACACACACACACACACACACACACTGACTTGATTACAAAATGAAAAGATGAAGATGGAGAAAAACAGAAAAAGAAACAGAGGAGAGAGAGAGAGAGAGAGAGAGAGAGAGAGAGAGAGAGAGAGAGAGAGAGAGAGAGAGAAAGAACAGAAAAAGGGCCACAACTCAGCAAACACAAAAGCACACACACTGATGGGCACAGAAAAACCATGGCTGCCACTATTTAAAAGTACATTGCAAGCACAACAAAATTAAAAGAGGATTGCATTTCCTGACAGATTGCACAAAAAACAAAGGTCTTTAAAAGTGAAAAAGGTGGGATTTTTTTGGGGTGTGTGTGTATTCGTATTATAAAATATCTTTACCTGCCGTTTTGTGAGGCACAGCGAGTAGCCAGCCTTGACTGCTAGTCTCTTTCTGTTAACTACATTAATAATTAGTGGGAATAATTAGTATTTTCCACTACAATTATTTCTTGTCTTTTGTTTAGTTTAGCCTTGTAACATGCTTTTAATTTAAATAGTTAATTTATACAATTGTCTTAATCTATTTATGGGCAGTTGATGCATAACTTGTTTATGAGCTTTTTTTTTTACAATTGTATTTTACATTATTCCATTACAATGTTTAATTGGTCATTTTAAATGATCCTACAGTGTGACTTTTTAAAAGAACAAATATTCCATGAAGTCTCTCAATTAATATGAGGTCAGAAAAACATGCATGCATAGTTATATTTATGAGTAATAATAAAAGAATTAGCAAAATAGTGTTTAAAATTGTGGCAATTTACACACCCTCATGCCATCACAGATGTTTATGACTTTCTTTTTTCTGTAGTAAACTTTTTTAGAAGAATATCTCAGCTCTGTAGTTCCATACCAATGCAAGTGAATGGTGACCAAAACGTTTAAGCTCCAGAAAGCACATAAAGTCAACAAAAAAAAGAATCCATAGTTTTTAAATCCATGTCTACAGAAGCAATATGAAAGATGTGGATGAGATAGTAGTATGAGATAATAGTTATAATTACAATTTTAGATTAATATAAGTTCCTTGTTACCATAAATCTCCACTTTCACATCCTTTTCCTTTGAGAACCTACTGGGCAGGGAGGAGAATTTATAATAAAAAAGGACATAAATATTGCTCTGTTTATCACCCACACCTATCATATCACTTCTGAAGACTTGAGTTATTTGGATTACTTTAATGCTGACTTTGTGCCCTTTTTGGAGCTTCAAAGTTCTGGCCACCATTCACTTGCATTAAACGGAGATATTCATTTAAAAATCTTTATTTGTGTTCAGCAGAAGAAAAAAGTCACATACATCTGTGATGGAATGAAAGTGAGTAAACGATGAGAGAATTTTCATTTTTGGGTAAACTATCCATTTAAAATGAACTAACAATGAACAACATTAACCAAGATTAAAATACATTGCAACAAAAAAACTATTGTTCGATGTTAGTTCAAGAAACCTAAATTAAATGTAACCTGCTCCATCATTTTGTGTCACTTTTACCCAGAAACACATTTTGAGACTTGTCCATAAATATTATGTTTTTTAACCATTGTTGAGATATAATTATTTAAATGTTGGCTGATATATTATACTGTATATGCTTTCCTTTTACTGTAGTACATTAAACACAAATTGTGTCTCTGAGACAAAGTGACAAAACCATTATGGAGCAGATCAGAAATGTTTCTGTAAAGTATTACGGTACTAATAGCTACAGCTTAAGATGAAGTTTATCCTGTCTCTTCACAGGACATGTCAACTTCCCAAAAGTATTTAATGTCAACTACCTATGTTAACTAACTTATTTTGCCTGTTGTTCATTGTCCGCAGATAAGCTGCAACTGCTTTAGCATTACATGCATGTTAATCATCATGCCAGTAAAGCACAATACAGCTGAAAACTGAGAAAGAAAATGGCTGTTATTCATTCTCTCCTCAATATTCCTGCTGTCTCAGTGTTAGCATGTTTTTCCTGTCAGACTAAAGGAGTGAGACACCCAGATCCACTGTGTCTCTCTACCTCATTGTCTCTGTCTTTCTCCAGGAAGTGGCGTGCAACGTGGCTGGGGAGAATGTTTCGGAGCATGTTCTCATTGTGTTCACGCAGTTCTCGCATCTCATTTATCTCTTCCTTCGCCTGTACACGCCATAGGAAGTCCAGACGAGCGGTATACTCCAGCTGAGAGAGACAGAAAATTATGCTAATCAGAAAACACAGCACAAAACAGACGATATAACATTAAAATAAATCAACAATAATTAGTATTACAGCACTATACATTTATTATACAAGCATATCTCATCAAGTGACAGACTGATAAATCGGCGGTTATTTGGAGATTTTCGGAATGTGCAGATAACTTGGCCGATTACAGAAACATTAATTCTCCCAGTTTAAAAAATTAATCAACCGCTATTTCAGAAGATATTATACAATTTGTTTTGGAATACGTATCCGTATTTGTTTTGGAATAAAATATCCATTTAAAATGTTCAGCAAATATGTGGAGTATATTGCTACAATTAAATTGCATTAGCTTACTGTAAATCACATTTACATATACTGGCACAAAAGACCATCAGCCACCCTGCTCTCTAGTTATTGGTCATAAAAAAACAACAACAAAAAAACATATCAGTTAACCACTACTCCTCAGGATAATGCAATCCTGGACAATGAGAGAAGACCATGCTATTCTCAGTGTTTATCACCACAAATACACCGAATATCATTAATTTGAGGACTGCTACAAAATGTATGAGAGGCAGAGAGAGAAAAACTGATATCTGCAAACAGAACTACTAAAACCCATAGGAAAGAAATCTTAGTTGGTTCGTAACTCCCTGAACACTATTAAGTAATGCACATGGAAACCACCAATGCCTTTAAAAGTGCCTTATAAAATAAAAATAAAGTAAAAACACTTTAGTAAAAACACAACTGTAGCAGAGGAAAGAATTTCAATTGGTAAGCACTGATAGTGAATCTAATTACTGAGAACTATTCTGCTCAAATACACACAAGCAAACACAATTCAGCCACTGGAAAAGGAAGGCAAACACAAATTCTAGCAACCAGAAGTGAAAAGCATCTGTAGGTAATCAATAACAGGAAAGATGCACAGAGGTGCACTTAGGAAAAACCACAAACCAATTTCTTATATATATATATATAAAATGCTTAGAATAAACTAAAAATACTAATAAATATACAATAATAATACTTATACACACACACACACACACACACACACACAAAATGTACTCATTGGCAGGGGCGAAAATTTCATAAAAATGTTGGGGGAGACAATAAACATAACAATTCTCAAGAGCAATTTTTGAAGTGGACACCAAGGGGTTTTTTGTTGTTGCCCCATTTGTATTTGTATTATTTTATTTCTTAAACAATTATTTTAAGAATATATCATTATATTATTTACAATACACATATTTTAATGATATTTTAGGGGGGAACAACCCTCAGATAGGGGGGTCCTGTCCCCCCCGACCCCCCACGATTTCCGCCTATGCTCATTGGCTGAACTTGATTCAATCGAGTTTGATGAGCAAGTGATTTTAATTTAAATACTTCAAGTAGAGAGAACTTAACTGAATCAAGTAAACCCAACAAAATTTGACATGTTAAAATAACTAAAATAAAATAATTTTAGGGATAAGCTAGCTAGTGGCAATAAATGTTAGCAAGCTAATTACATGCTGGTGGGAAGCACTAACAAGTGCAACTAGGTCACTATCCACCTTTTTCACAGGCAGCGGCATTACCCATTATGCTTAGCACATTCTTCCAATGTGGATGCAACAGACTTCTGCTTCGCAACCTATTCCCATTGCCAAGCACTATAATATCACTAACAACAGTAAAAAATGGAAGAACAGGCTGTGATTACTTAAACGTATATCACTTTCTCACAAACGTCTGCATATGGACATTAGGTTTCGACGGCAATCCCAAATAGATAAGTTCACAATCACACACACATTTGCATGGTAAAGTTACTTGGACTCTGACAATCACTGCACGTGCCCTGTATGTGTGTGTGTGTGAAAGAGAGAGAGACACAGACAGAAGCACGCAGAGAGAGAGAGAGAGAGAGAGAGAGAGAGAGAGAGAGAGAGAATCCATGAAAATGATGCACTAGATTTCATTGCATTTCTTGTTGTACACTTAAATATGAAAACAGCCAAATCCCGGACATTTAGGAAACTAGAAATCTAGAAAGAATTGCTTGCCGGTTCCCAGACATGCCGTCGCCTGGTCCTCAACCACTCCTCCACCCTCTGGTGGATGACAGCCACTCCTCCACAGGCAGACAGGAGCAAGTCCTCTGACCCCAGGTGGATGGAATGCCTGTCCACGTTCTAGTGTCCGGTAGCGAGCCCCTCTGCCCCTTGGCAGGGAGCAAGCTCCTCTTCCCCTTGCGGACAGCGGCCATTCCTCCACTTCCAGGCGGCAGTGGCGAGGACTCCATCCCTCATCCTTCCTGGGTTTCGGGACCAATGTAACAGTATAAAGATGGGCAAGGAGGAGGCTGGAACCGGACTAAGCATCAAATAAAACTTAAACAAAAGCTGTGTGCGGCTCTCTCTCTTTCTTGTACTGCTGCATCCATCTGCATTTATCCCTCTCCACTGCTAATTAGCCCAATTGGGGGCTGGGCGTGCATAGTCATAGCCTGGCCCCACCCTCCTCCTCATCACACAGTGGTTCTCCAGGTCTTGGCTCCATAGAATAGCACAGGCTTCACAATGGTGATAAAAATCCTTATCTTGATGTTGGTGGTCAAATTCATGGAGCCCCAGACATTCTTCAGCTGATAGAAATATGACGTTGCTTTGCATATCCCGACTCCTACGTTGGCATCTGTTCCACCCTGCTTGTCAACGATGCCGCCAAGGTAGATGAAGCTCTCCACCTTTTCTAGTGCTTCACCTTCCAGCGTGATGGGGGATGCATCGGCTGTGTTGACCTTTAGGACCTTACTCTTCCCTTTGTGGATGTTGAGCTCCAGGTGTGCTGAGTTTTCCGCGGAGGTGCAAGTCTTTTCATTGCATCTAATGCTGGGTGTGGGAGAGAAGGGCCAGGACATTGGCAAAGTTGAGGACATCCAGCTGTGTACAGAGGGTCCAATGGAGGCCATTTCACTTTTGGGCTGTGGTCGTCTTCATAATCCAGTCAATGGTCAGCAGGAACAGGAAAGGTGACAGAAAGCACCCTTGCCTCACTCCTGTCCGCACTTGAACAGTGTGATAGGTTGTCGGCCATGGACCACTCTGCTGGTCATCACCTTGTAAGTTCTCATCAAATTCCAGAGAGTCTACCTGTCCATGCTGACGAATACCTTCTCGTAGTCTATGAAGTTGACGTAGAACATTGAGTTCCACTCCAGCGACTACTCCAGGATAATGTGCAATGTTGCAATCTGGTCAATACAGGATCTATCCTTTCAGAAACCAGTCTGCTGGTCTCGGAGCTGGGGGTCAACAGCATCTTTCATCCTGTTCAGGAGGACTCAGTTGAAAACCTTACCCAGGATTTACAGAAGTGTGATCTCTCTGTAGTTGGAATAGGAGCTGAGATAATCCTTGGGGTTCACTTATAATACTAAAGTTTTTTGCTCAAAAAACAGACATATTTATAAAACATCAATATTTTCCACCCTCATTCTGACTCCTTGTCAAAAACACTTGATTTTGGTGCTGCTTCTCCTTTAAGATTTGACTGTAAATGCCCACTGTAATGATTGACTCTCTGCTCTTGGTTGACCTTCTGTCACCTTGCCATCTCTCTTCTACTGGGCAAGGCTATGGAAGGTAAAGTAGGTGTTGATGTGTTGTTGTGGAGGCAGTCAGATGCAAATGTCTCCCACAGATTGACATCACAATGTGGAGAAAGTAGAAAATGAGTCGTTTTGGCATACTGGTTTCAACAAATGGTTTTTATGCAGTGAGGAGGAAGTTTGAATTTTAAAATTTACAGTATGGTTTTAAAGAACAATGACCTCTACCATGTAAAATTATCAAGGAAAATGTGGTTCCTTGTGTCTTTACCCCTTTAATAAAAATGTACAAGACCAAAATATGCTGTTTGCACTCAAGTCAGTTCCACATGTAACTTATGATGGTAGTGCCACCTTCTCAGTCAGTATCAACATTAAAGGGATAATTCATCCAAAAATTAAAACTGTCATTTCTTAAGTGGAAGCTTATTGTAAGTAGCCGGACAGCCTCAGTCATCATGCACTTTTATTGCATATTTTTCCAAACAAGGGAAGTGAGTGGTGACTGAGACTAAACACAGTTTTTAACCTCTCAATTTGTGAACAGAAGAAATAAAAACATAGAGTGTTGAAACTGCCAAGTAATTGATGACAGAATTTTCATTTTTGGGTGAACTATCGCTTTAAGTGTTTTGAGGTATGTGTGTTCAGGTGTGATTTTTGACAATTGTTCCAGGTAGATTTGCTCCAGGTTATTGAGGTTAATCAGAAAACATTTGTGCTCTGCAATGTTTTAATTAGTTCCACATATTTTCAATTGGATTTACTGTAGATCAGGGCTTTGACTGGGTCATGGTATTATTCACATTTTCCTTTTTGAGTCACTCTAGTATACATTTGGCTTTGCAATCATTGTCCCAGTGACATTTTTAGGCTTTTAGCAAACTGAAAAAGTTATCTTGCCTCATTTCCCTGATTTTTTAAAACATCTATTCTTCCCTAAGTTTTAACTTGATGCCTAGTCCCAGCTGCCAGATGCCACCACAACTATACTTCAGTGCTATAGATAGGCCACAGATATTAATTGAATTTACATTTTGGCTAAAAAGCTCTATCATGTTAAAAAATCCAGATGGTACTTTTCGAGTAAGGGCTTTTTTTTCTTTTCTTTTTTTTTGCCAGCCTACCGTACAGACCACACAAGCTTTTCCACATAGCTTTTCATGCAGTTAACAGGTGCTCAACTAATTTCCAAGCTACTGAACTCTGGAGCTCCTTCAAAAAAATCATTATCCTCTTTGTGGCTTCTCTGATGGGTCTCCCACTTGTTTGCACACAGAGATGTATTCCGCAGTAACTGAGTAACCACAAATTCCTGGTAGTTTAACCAATAGAACC
Organism: Xyrauchen texanus; assembly: GCF_025860055.1. NCBI lineage: Eukaryota > Metazoa > Chordata > Actinopteri > Cypriniformes > Catostomidae > Xyrauchen > Xyrauchen texanus. Next base: position 10,457,910 of record NC_068281.1, on the reverse strand, counting down.
CATTTAGAAATTGTTTTGTACACTTGGTTATTATGTCCTATAGATTCACTAGTTTATTAATAATCACTCAACAGGGATTATCAAAGTAATAATGAGATGTTACATCAAAATAATTAAGTTTCAGTACTTTGAAATTAATCTGCCTCAGAGTTTATAGAAAATGTTCTAAGACTCTTTCCATATCTACCTTTACCTCCAATAATGGCTTAAATTTCGGTCTTTTTGATCTTTTTCATGATCTCCATAGGAAATCCATTGTGTCCCTTTTGCAGTACTTGTTGATTCTAACAGAAAGTGAGGTGTGCAGGGTTTAGGCTTCTGTCTAATATTTCAGTCAGTCTAAAACACTGGCTTACATCAGCTCTCTTCCAAATCAACAGCACTAACACGATCTCCACTAATTAATCAGGAACACACGCTCATCTGCATTCATTAATATCCATCTTTAATTGAAACTGTTTCACAAAGGCGACCAGATTGAAAAATTAATTTACTAACAGTCAGGGTATGATGTAAGTGTCTGTATAAGTGTGAAAATATATGTGTGTGTATGTGACTGTACTTATGTGTGAATCCTCAAATTGAATATGGAGTGAAAAATAATTTATGAGAAGTAATTATGCAAGTGGGGCAGACAGGTGTGTGCAACTGTCTGTCTGATTATTAAAAACACATCAACAAGACTAACCTCCATTAACCTCTCACAGAAACACACACTCAATTAAAATAAATTCAAATCAAGTCAATTAAAACAATGCATATCAAGAAATTACTCTAAACTATATAAAATGATTTGAAGAGGATGTAAGATTTAGGCTTCTTGGGAGATATGATTTTGAATCACACCACCATTTGCCATGAATCTGGACTATTGCTGTCAGAACATCAATTTACAGTTGAGGTTTGGCTTGTAGAACAGCAGCTGTGGCACTAGGGGCTAAAATGAAAGCATCGTGTTTATATGTAACAAAGTGATGTGCCAAATCCTTTGCCGGTGATCTACTGGTTCTTGAGGCTGTCGGCTGATCACACAAAGGCTATATTCTCCTCCTGCCTCATCACCTTGAGCACATATCCTTATGTAGCCTGGAGAGTGTACATCTGTGATTGGTTAAGTAACCCGACTTAAAAGTTTTTAAGCAGGCACCTGTAAGAGATGCCGTCAGATTGGGATCTTCCTCACATGTTGAGAGTGCCAACAAACAGCGACTGTTTGTGTGTGCGTATGCCCAGGAAGACATAAATGCAGATGTAGGTGTAAATGCGAATGGTTTGGTATGCTATGATAGCTACCTGTGAAGGTTTGAGCTGATCGCTGTTCCTCTTGTGGTCTTTTTTTTCTAGCTAGCCAGTCCCTGTGTGTGGGTGCTGTATGCCTCCAACGTGTGTGGAGTTTACGTTGGCTATGAACAGGACTGGTTAGCTAGGCTTTTAAGCTTTGCATGTGTGTCTTGCTCATCATTTCCGAGCCCTGTGTTGCTAGCCAGATTTAATTTCCCATGCATGTGTGCAATGAAGGTGTTAGGGGGCTTATGTTTGCTGTGTGGTCAATTTTGCTTGATTTATTTGTGGGCTTTGGAGATGTTTTTTTTTGCCTAGTTTGTTTTGCTTTTTTGTGTTGTATGTTTTTTTCAGCGGTGGTGCAGTAGTTAGCACTGTCACCTCACAGCAAGAAGGTCCTGGGTTTGAGTCCTGGCTCAACTGGGCATTTCTGTGTGGAGTTGCATGTTGTCCCTGTGTTCTCGTGGGTTTCCTCCAGGTGATCCGGTTTCCCCCACAAAACCAAAAACATGCAGGTTAAGTGAATTGAAAACTCTAAATGGCCCTGTAGGTGTGAGTGAGAGTCCCCCAAGCTACTGAGGGTTGCGTCAGGAAGGGAATCTGGTGTAAAAGTAATAAATTGTATTCGTACATGTATTAGTAATAAATGTATTCATATTTTCTTACAGATTGATTGCTTGCATTTTGTTACTAGTTACTATCTAGTTACTATTGCTGTTTTATTGATGTATTTGCCAAGCTTGCTGGGCCTCTCCATGCACTCGTGACACAATTGAGTGGTAATATACAAAAGGGTAAGACTCCACGCTTGCCTCTGGCATCTTCATGGGACACTGAGTGCGAAGAAAGTTTCCAGGCATTACGAGAGAGTTTGGTTACTGCCCCTCTCATTGCCTATGCAGACTTCAAGAAATCCTTTATTCTAGTGATAGATGCAAGTCATCTGGGTTTGGGGCAGTTTTGTCCCATTGCTTATGCTAGTTGTTTTCAGAGTGGAATATGGATAACTACAGTTCAATGAAATTGGAGTTTTCAGCACTTAAATGGGCTATATGTGAGTTTAGAGAGTATTATTTCATTGTTTATACTGACAAAAATCCCTTCTGTCACCTGCAGACTTCGAAGTAAGGTGTCTTGGAGCAGCGATGACTCAACCCTCAACTGGCCTCTTTCAACTTTGTGATTGAATATAGAACTGTATGACTTAACTGAAATGTGGATGCATTATCTCGGCGGGCTGTGAGAGACGTCTTCCCAGGAATAGAGGTCCTTCAAGCCCTACGACAGCATTTGGGTGTAAGATCACCAAAGAGGGCAGTGGTGGATTCTAATGAAATTGTCACACTGCTCTTTGCAGAAGGCAGACCTGATATTGGTCCCATTGTGAAAGACTTGTGTGCGGGCTATGCTTTACATCACCAAGAGTTGACCAGTATGGACAGAGCTGTAAGAGAGCTGGCTAGGCAGTGGGATCAATTACGTGAGAAGGATGGCTGCCTTTATCACTTGGCTCACACCCCTGTTGGCCTTAGAGAGATTCATCAGTTGTTGTTACCCCAAAATCTTCTAAAGGAAGTGTTAAGTAGTCTGCATGACAGTATTGGACATCAAGGAGTTGACCATAGTCAGAGTTTTGAAGTGTCACTGTTATTGGCCAGGGATGTTGAGATATGTGGAGCGGTGGTGTTGTGCGTGCTATCGGTGTATCCTTACTAAAGCTGTCCAACCAAAGGTGAGGTCTTTCATGGGAATGCTACAGGCATCTCGCCCTCATGAAATTCTAGCTGTTGACTTCACAGAGCTGGAACCTGCGAGTGATGGAAGAGAGAATGTCTTGGTGCTCAAGACATTTTGTGTTTACCAGTTTCCCCAAGCTATCAGAGAGAAAGCACTGTGACTTGAGGTTGTGGTATGCAGCTGGTTTCATCTGTTTGGGGCTCCTTGCCATCTCCATTCTGATCAAAGGCAAAATTTTGAAAGCAACATCATTAGCCAACTATGCAAGATCTATCTGCCACAGACTTTTTACACGTATAATACCACAGTGCACCATTCTACAGGCATGAGCCCACATAATTTAAGGTTTGGATGTGACCAAGGCTCGTCAAAGACCACGCTCGCTGCCGCAAACTACAGAGGTTTGACCTGGGATTTGAACTAGCGAACCAGCATCTTTACCACTGAGCTATGCAGGCCCCCAAAACAATTAGGATATTAAAGGGATCTCAACTTTTTCTTTCATATGGGTATGGGCAGATTGGCACCTGCAAATAAAAACTTAACAAATAATGTTTTGACCCAAACCACAACAAAAGACAAGAAAAGGAAAAGAAAAAAAAACAATCAAAACAAAAGAAAAAAACCCAAAACAAAACTAACAAAAATAAAAAACAAACATAAACCAAAACAAAACGCACAATTAAAAACCTAACAATAATGTCTCCAACAAAAACAAACCAAACAACAAAAACAAATGAATAAGAAAATTAAACATTCAACATGGAGATTGACCAGCAATGACAGTGTTTGCTCATTCATCCACCATCAATCAACACATAAACACAAAGACATCAAGATGAACATAACATAAATAAGAAACGATCAAATCACTGTCCAACACACACACACGCAAAGCCATAATCTATAGGCCAAGCAGTGGCACCATCCGCCTAAATGACACACTGTTGTTATGGTTACGGCGGGGGTGGGGGGGGTAGAGTGTTTATAGCTAGAAAGTGATTTATCAATAGAGACAACATAATGCACCTGGCAAAAACCAAAGCAAAGCATTTTGGTCATAAATCTGTAAGCCCTTATCAAGGCAGTATCAACACCTACACAACCTTGGCACCAATTTATCTCTCTCTTTTGCTTATGAGCACTTGGACCAGCTCATTCCCTGATCTACAGCATCAAAGACAACAATCAGCAGAGTGAACTTAAAAAGTTTTGTGCACACACAGAGTGCCTCAGAGAGAGCAGAGCTTTTATATATTGACTGTGAAACCTTATGAAAGAGCCAATAACTTGCCTTCGTTTCTTGGAAATGTGACATTATAAAATAGGAACTGAATGGCACTGAACCCAGGGCAGGTTTGTGTGCGTGTAGATTTGTGTGTTACCTGTTGGCCGTGGTAGAACACAGCTAAAAGGAACATCGCCATGAGAAGCAAAGATGTTTCCTTGGTTCCCAGGAAGCTTTTGCTGTAACAAAGGAAACGAGACAGAGTCGCATAAGCTTTGCAGAATGTTTATAGTGCTCAGAGAGCAGTTAGTTAAGACAGACATTTGTTCATCAGATTTACTTTATTTCAATCCCAAAGAGGTGTATTATGGAGAGGTGAATTTATTTTTAAGAATGTGTAGTAAACGGGGAAGGGGAAGCATGCAAACTGACAGTTTAGCATTTGGTTCAGATTTGTGGTTTGCTTTTTCCCCCAGATTTAGCTCTCATTAAAGTTTGGGGTTTAGATTTTGTTCTCATTAGAGTTTGGGTCTAGTTTAAGGTTTTGGCTTAGTTATTTTGAGAGTTACGGTCTGTTTCAGGGTTAAGATTTAGCTTTCATTAGGGGATTGGGGTTTGTTCTGGGTTTGAGGTCTAGAAGTTTAGTTCTTGTTAAGGGTTTGGCTCTGGTTTGGGGATTGCTGGTTACTTCATGTTAGAGTTAGAGAGATTTATGGTTTGGTTCAGGAAATAAGTCTAAAACCTGTCAATTGTTGATTTGTTGTAGATTTGAGAACAGACAAAAGTTTGTGATGTCAATAAGAAAACTTGAACCCAGCTGAAAACCATGACTACTGTAATACCCTGGTGCTCAGAAAATGTAATGATGCTGGTCTCATAGTTGGTCTGCATTCGGTTAGGAACTAGCCTGGGTAACAAAATATAGTTACAGTTGGGTGTATAATTTTTTTATTGTTTTTAATGACTTCTGATTTGTGAATAAGTGTGTGAATGGCACAGTGTGTGTATGAGTACGTACCTCTGATTAAGTGTGTCATAGCGGATGAATAATGGTGTGTAGAAAGCCTCTGTCAGCAATGCGTAGATGGCGATCATGATCAACAGAATCGCCAGCTTAAGAACTGAGTTCAGTCTTAGGAAAACAGCACAGGTCACCATTGCCAACACTCCCGTAAACACAAAATACTGTCAACAAACAGCCAAACAACAATATACACCACATCAACAAGTGCAGTGAATTAATTGATCATTAATTCTGTTTCTACAAAAGGCAGAACAGTTCTATAAATAATTTTAACAGACTGAAACTGCCCAGAAGAAATGGATATGTTTGTGTTGGAGGGGGTGAATGAAAGGACCTCTGGATAGAAGCAGATATCTGGGATTGAGGCAGATGCATTAAACGTCTGGTTCCTGAATGAGCTGGATTTATCAAAATCACACCAAAGCTACAATAAAAGAGAGAGAGAGAGAGAGAGAGAGGGAGGGGGAGGGAGAGGGAGGGGGGAGAGAGAGGATGCAAATTAGAGAATAGCATCCAATGAAATCTCCCAAATAAACACCAGCATCCAAACAGTTCAGATTCTTAGCTTACGTTGGATGTGTCACTGTCATTTCTGATGTTAAGTCATACTTAAACTGCAACAATGCATTATTTGGTCATATGTTTGTGTGTATTCTACAATTCTGACTCATTCTGTGTTAAAAATGCAGTAGCAATACATATGGATGACAGGTTAGTGTTTGCTACATAAACTTTGCAACTATTGGTTGGTATATGCTCTAGAACTTGCAAATTATGGTTTGTTCTGCAGTTTAGACAACTTTTTAGCCATAGACTGGTGAATGTTGTAGAACTTATGACTAGAACTTGACTCCTTTTTTTGTCTGTATGGTAAGAGAGTGTCTAGAAAATAACATAAATTCACCTTTTCACACAATTCATACTCCAGAATGGCTTTAATCAAGGTACAAATTTATTATAGAATGCACAAATTGTGTCTTTGTGGTGATGTGTGTACTAATATGCATCAGTAATGATATTTTGGGGAAGTAAAGAACGATAAATATTTTGCTCACTATGTTGATCATGGCAGCCAGGAAGTTGATGAGGATGGAGAGGAAAATGACAAAGTTCCGTGCGGCGTACGTTTCGTTCACCCAGCAACACGCTTTTCGCAAAACCAACGGCAAACACTTATAATCCTCCGCCATTGTCACGACAACAAGGCAACAGTGCAGCAAGATGAGGATGGAGAACTGTATCACCATAGTGACCATCCTACAAACATCAGTGAACACAGATATTATATGATGCTTTCTTGCAAGTTTGTTTGTATACGGAAGGAAGTAATGAAATATTCAAGAATGGAGGGGAAGTAATGTGAAAGTTTAAAACTTGGTCATTGAAAATCCCACATCGAACACTATTGTACAACAAATGACTATGGTATGCATGGCCCTGTGTATGGGTGCTTCTTCAACTAGGGGTCATTGTTTTCTGAAAGTCTTGAACATTTCCAATACATCTCAAATTATGTGTTTACTTTACATTCCGTGATGGAAATGACAATGATGGAGATGACATTTACATTTTTTGTCTTACTATAAGTCTAATTATATAGCATACATTTTATGTACTGCATCGTTTGAAAATGATTGGTTGGAGAACATTGTTTACAGAGATATTAAATTATATTTACTTTTATTTTTCTGTTTTAATTCTTCACAAGTCACAATTCATATTTCATATTAGTGGTGAAATGTTGGGTTGTGATGGAAATAACGCCTTGGGGGCGTCTGCAAGACAATCATAAATGTTTTTGTAAAAATGCATAAAAATCATTTTCACATAATAAATATTAGGCTGTAATTTAAAAAATAAATGTCGTAATTACTATTTTAATGATGGATTGTCATAATTTTTAGTTTCGGTCAGGGACAAAACAATCAAATGTATATATAAAAGACATGAAAAAAGTAGCAAAAATAAATGATGAAGGCATGACTTCTATCTTTTAGTTTTACTAAAAATATCACCTCCTGGGACATAAAAGTGTTTAAAGTTGAAGAAACACCCATATGTATGTAAGTGTAGTATGTATATGAATATAGATTATGTATGTGTTTTCAAACATATACAGTATGCACGTAAGTATATGTATTACCTTGCTGAGGGCAGTAAGCTTTGAATTCCAGTTATGAAGAAGAGAACAATGAAGGCACACACAAGATTAGACTTAAACACCTCATCTCTCATCTGGGAGTACTGCAGAGGAAACACACACACACACAGAGAAAAGTGAGGACAGAAGTTATTTTTCACATGGCGTAATGGACATAACACACACACACACACACACTCACACACACACACAACTATGAAAGCAATGCAGATCACATTGGAGAGAGTAGGGTAGGGCCTTTCCTTACACTCACTAACACACAAACTCCTGCGCTCTCTGGGTTTGTGAGATCATGTGTGATGTCATGGCTGGAGGCAGGGCAAAGCAAAAAACTCAAGCACAGAGTAGCACAAAGTCAAAAGCCAAGTGAAGGGGCAAAGGTCAACTCAAATGAGGACAAATAAAAGAATAAAAAGCATTTTCACTGAGACGACATGCACGGTTAGTTGATCTTGAGTAATCTGAAGGCTGGTATGAGCGCAAATCCTAATTTCCCAAGATGAATTAATGTGGCCAACCAGGATGCAGTTCATCAGTGATGTGATTAGAATGAATACATTTGGAGACCAAGTCAATCAGGTGAATTCGCCATTTTGTCATTTTGCTAAGTGTTGACTTAAATTAAGACCCTCTCCCCCTCTCTCTGTCTTCGCCAGAACACGTTTATCGGATCAGAGCTAAAGAGCAAAAACTATTTTTTCAGAACATTAATGAAGCTACAGTCTACCCTGCAGGGAAATCCAGCAAAAACTAGCTTCTGATGGTAGTGTTTTTATGTAACTGGTTTCATGTGGTTTCTGGCTGGTCAAAGTTGGTCATTTATAGGCATAAGCTAGGTCAAGCTGTTCTAAATGGTGGATCTGTTGGACTTTCATCTGGTGGGACAGAGGTTGACCAAGTAGACCATCTTGGGAAAAGTAGTTAGAGTTGGTAAACCACATCAGACCAGCTAAACCCCTATTTTATTGACTGGTCTTTGTGGATATATATGATTGATCAGTTAGACTACCATCTGTTGATCCTGAGGTCAACAAGGTAGACCATCTTGGCCAAGCTAGTTAGGGCTGGTAGACAAACCTTGTACCAGCTACCATGTTCCAAAAACACCACTTTTTAGCTGGTTCAAATTGGTCCAAGCTGAACTAGATGGTTGATCAGTTGTACTAATATTGGTTGAGCCCAGTAGACCATCTTGGACAAGCTAGTTAGGGTAGTAGACCACCTTGTACCAGATATCTCTATGACCTTTTATTTTCCAGCAGGGTATATATAGTATGTGAGAACAATTTAAGGTATGTATGTGTCACTTGCCTGTGTGTGTTTTTGAGGAAGTATTGATTGTTATTGCTGGCACATAGCTTCCTTTAGTTTACTCATGATAAAAACACTCTCCCCCTCTCTTTTCCAGCACCTCCAAAACAAAAAACAATAAAACAAAAGCGAGAGGGAATGAGAGGGTGAGAGACAGAGAGGCAGAACAGGAAGGCTGGAAGAGTGGAGCAGGCTACCTTGTGCTCCAGCAGCGCTTCTCTAAAGGTGAGAGAGAAGGGTGAGATATGTTCTTGGCGGAGCTTGTCCCCGCTGCGCAGGGCGATGGCGCTCTGCATGCGAGCGTTAATTTCCTGTGAGTCGGCGCGCACATGCAGGGCTTGAGCCAGGTGGTTGGGGAGCAGGTTAATGGAGTGACGTGTGAGTGCAGCCAGAGTCTACAGAGGAAAAGCACATGCAGCACCCATGAGTCTGAGAGGGTGAGTGTGTGTAATTGTTTGTGTTGTCAGTGTGTGTGTGCGTATCAGTTCATCTAAGAGCTCTGCACATCATGAATGTAAGTCAAAAAATATATGAAAATGGATTGCAAACACACATACAGAAATATGTTACAATTGAACATAACATGATTATTGTTTGTACTGCAGATGCTATGAACTGAAAATAACAGTCTACAGCTAAGCCCATTTGTTTAGAGTAGATCATACGTTATTAAAGCACTGTGTTAATGATTCTTGCCCTTTTCTGTTTATTCTGCCATTGCAATGTGAAGAACACAACAGAGAAGGCAATAGACAAGGCGAGACTTGAGAACTTGTCACCCGATTTAATGAAAACTATCCCACGATTTACTCCATGGGAAATGTTTCTCTCAGATCTCCACTCACATCTCTCTTCTGGTCTGTTTTCTAATCGCTGTGGCTCACGCAACACTCACATAAAAGCAGGCTTCAATCACAGATGCACTTTTCAGATGAGAAGCATTTTTAGAGTTTATAAATTGCAGAACATGTGGTGAACGTCATTACATTTGCTTCAGTGCACGAAATTTAGCTTTGGCAGCCACCAAAACATTTCAAAGCAGGAAAAACCCTGAACTGTCAAAGTGATGGAAATGCTCCTTTACCTTTATGAAACACTTTATGGCCAGATCTTAAAAAACTTTATTTGAATACCCCTGACTATTTAAAAAATGTAAAGTTTAGTTTGTCATGTTAATTGATCGTAACACAGATCAAGGTTAGGGTATGGAAAGGATGAGATGGGGAGCAGTGACGCTTTTATTTTCTGCCTTCCCCACACCATATGCACTCTTTTCAGTGCTTTGCTTAGTTCACTCAGTTCAATTCAACAACACTCTCAATAAACAGAAACTTCTTGAAACCATACATTTAGAAACACACAGAAGACATGCCAATGCTGCATTCACTCTCTGCCATCTCTGGCGAATTTGGCTGTGTTTTAAGGTCTCTCTCCTCCATCACTGTAATAAGAACCAGCTGTTAGAAATTACTCCAACTAGCTTGATGAGCCACACCACTCCCTCTCTCCCGCAAACAGACACACAACCACGCCCCCCTCCTCACAACAGGAGTGATTGCTAAACAATCAACATAAACTTAATGCATAAATTAACTTAAACAATGAAATTACACAAACATATACACACACACACAGCGTGGCTGGTTGCCTCTCTCTCTCTTTCGTTCCGGCATCTCCGGCTCCCCTTTATCTCTCTCTCTCTCTCACTGATTACTTGCCGACCGTACACTGGCCACACCCTCCTATTCGTCACACTGATGTACATGCAACTTGCAATGATGAAAGCCCTTAGATCTAATAATTATGCTTGGCTCATTTTGAGTTTTCATTTAGATAATCTGGCCCTAAATAGCCCTGGTGTACTATATGGAAAAGTCTTTGCCTTGGGATCACGTCTATGTTGCTGTCGATCTAGGCAGTTCAGTAAGGCTTGGAACAGAGTTTGTGTACATAAAAACAACCTTGTTATTTGTCCATATTTTTGAGCAAGATGAAAGTCCCTTCTCATTTGACAAATGTTCAACAATTCAACAAAACCAAAGTAGAATTAGTACCTTGAAGGGTGGTGGTTAAGGAACCAGGCTGGTTATGCAAAGATTGTTGATCCTCCTACCTTGTTGTGTTGTGCCTTTGAGTAAAACCTGAAATCAACTGGGTTGTCCCTACCATCACTCTCCTCAATTGCTGTGGATGAAAGGTGTCTGTCAATTGACAAACAACAAAGCTAGATCTATTCAGATTTTATTCCAAATTATAGATATATAGCCATCAGGATCAACCAACCTGAGAGCAAAGCCTCTATTTCAAAAGTGCTCTTCAGCATCATCATGCTGTCAAATAACATTACTTGGAAGAATGAAAGAAGACCTCCATGTGTGTGGGTCACCAGATACATTTCTTTAATGCCAAACACAGTAATGACCATATTTATCCCACACAGATGAACTGGAAGTAAAATGAAAGCACTGTTTCTCTGTCAGAGTATAAGATGCTATGTATTGCACTTGTATTAAACTGTGGAAATGTCCGAACAAGAGTAGAGGTCAAATGGCATATTTTCTCACAGACGCATGATTAGGAGATGGTATTATATAAACCGTGTCTGACACTCACATTTTATTTTGTTTTGACTGTTGAATGTATCTTTAAAGAGGACCTTCTATGAGGTCACCAGAGCCATGAGTAAGATCACCATGGTCACTGTGAACTGTGACTCATCTGTAGAAGGACAAGAAGTAAAGTATGTGAACTCAGCAGTAAGAACGCTCACAAATCTGTGTATCATTAATTCTTTTCATATTCAATTTAAAATAAAAAATTGGAAAAACAAAAAACTACACGTTATTTTATTAATCATTAACAAAACCAATAAAAAAAAATAAAAAAATGACTTGTTTTCCATACTTTTATGCTCAAGTTAAAAATAGGAAATTGGAAAAATTAATTTGCACATGTGAGTGGCCTTGAAACGCCCCTTTTATTCTAATTGGTCATCCTAAATTTCAGTTTTTCCTCATGGCTGTGAGACAAAATAACAGTTCACTACTGACAAATTGTTCCAATTAATTTGCCTCAGTTAATATGACCGAAATAACAAAAATAACAATAAATCCACAAGACAATAGAGGCATAGACCTACACTGTACAGAAATAGGCTTACTTTTGTGAGAGCGAGCGAGCACTCACAGGGAGCTTGGGTGTTAGCGACTTTCTCATCATATGAAGTTAATGAATGCTCATCTCTCAAAAGCTCGACCAGTGAATTTAAAATCAGCATTTACACATAGCCTTCAAATTTGTCCCATAATAAGGCACACAATAATGTCATGAAGTAGCCTCCTATTCTATGCCCCAGTAAAACAGGCTACCCATTTTCACATTTAAAAATAGGGGATGGTCGGAAAGATCTGAGAATGGCTCCTCAAATCATAGTCCTATCCACTGTTCTTTAAATACATAATGTCTTATATTGAATGTATTCATATCTTAGAAATTGTTATTTGTAATTGACTGTTGTAGCTGTTATAATTCACAACCATGAATGCAGCACATGACTTGCATCTCTCGCTTGGATACGGCCGTTAGACTGTAATTTCTTGAACCGCATTCCGTTTTGTTCTTCACACTGCAGTATGTAAAATGACAAGAAACTCCTCGATTTTGGCATCTAAAAGGTAATGGATTTTTTTCTAGGCTGACAGACAGCAGCAGATGTGGGAGGCGGTGGAGCAGAGGAAATTTTACGCCATTATAGCTGCTCAGAGAAAATAAAAAAAATGAAATTGCAGTGAGCGATTCTTCTCATGTCAGAATAAGCACGATACATCAATGCCAATTTAAATGCTTATTTAAAGCAATCAAACTAGCTAAGACTAATAATCGGGACAAAAGTCATCCCAACTTTTTAGTCAATCAGGACACGAAATACACGGCTTGTAAAATCAGGACGTCTGGCTACCCTAACTGCGAATGCCATACCCAACTGCAACCGATTATCCAGTGCAGTATGAACCTGCCAGCAGTGCCCAGAACTGATCACCTGCGTTGCGTTGTACCACTTATAAAGTTTCGAACAGTTTTCTGGCATGAGGAACGATAACTGTAAGAAGACATTTAGCATAAAATTCGAGGGACTCATTTATAAACATCTAAAAATATATAAAATATATATAGGTCTATATAGAGCATAGATATTCATCTCTCTTGCTATTATCACTTGCTTCCCGTGCCAATGATTGTTGCAGGCTTGAGCACGCTGGCACGAAGGCGAAGCCCCTTCATTAGTGACTGAATTCAGTGAATATTTTACTGTTAGCTATGTTATTGTGTTGAGAGAGATAGCACAGTTGCAATAAACATGGTGTGCTTTGGAGAATATACAGTATGAAAAAGAATTTAATATGAATTGAGACAAAGTCATCTGAACAATTAAACAGCAATGAACTGTTATTCTGTCTCATGGGACTGAGGAAGAACAGATGCATTGCAGGTTGACCAATCAGGAGAAAGGGGTGTTTCAGGGACACCCACGTGCGAGTCACTGATATATATATATATATATATATATATATATATATATATATATATATATATATAGAACTGGAATGCTGACGCAACGGTAAACTGCCAGCAGGAGGTGAAGCCACCGGAATTGTTCGATTGGCCATCTTGGTTTGCCCAAACTGTCATAGAGCATCAATGACTGACAGGCGAAAAAGCCCTCATTTCACCGTTACTGATCTCCGCATACAACAGTCACATTTCGCCATCTAGTCACTTAGGTTTAATTCGCTCGTTCTGGATAATATTCAATACGAGGAAGAAGATATACGCGCAACGCGATGTCAGAACATTCACCTACCCCGGTGTTCAGCCTATCAATGCA